>NW_009197844.1:18137-45790 GCF_000690835.1 Fulmarus glacialis | reverse complement strand
TCCCAGCCACTGAGGCCTAGGAGCACCCCTTGGACCCTGAGAGAAGTAGACTCCCAAATGTTTCCAAGCCTCAGAAAGTAAAATGTGGTCACTTAGTGATTGTAAATAATACTTCGGGGTACATCAATGCCCCTACTGTGCTTCCTCACCATACAAAGTGCAGGGTCCTTGGAAAAATGGTTGGTTCTCCTTGGAGGAATTCTCTTTGCACTGAGAAAAAGGAGTTGTTCCAGGGGGCAGCAGTTGTGCCCGCGGCAGCCGGGCTCCCTGTGGCACTGTGAGATGCAGCTGAGCTGCCGCGGGACTCTGGTTTCACCAGTGGTCAAGCCCAGGTGGGAGCACCGCCAGCGGTCTCTCCTGCACGCAGCCGCCTAACCTTGTAAAAGTTCCCCGACTTTGTGACCTCTTGGGTGGTTCTTCCTCTCGTGTACTTTACATTGACAAGGTGCAGATTCAAAAGTTAGAGATGAGAAGGACTAACCAACCTGTCGGCAAAGAGACGGACAGGATCACGCGCACATGTGCCTGGTCTCGTCAGCCTCGCTCCTTCAGAAGTGAGACTAAACCCCACGTAATAAAACTTCCCCTTTTTATTCAAGATTCACAGAAAAAACAGCAAGACAATAACATTTTCTCAATTAGGAAATTGTGTGTGTGTGTGTTTACAGCAGACTGTTTCTTGACTACACATTAATTAGTGGCTGCTTCCAGTAAAAGCACCCCCTCTGAAACATGATCTATATAGAGCATAAAGAAACAACACCGTAACGACTGTAAACAAAATGCGTCACTGGACTACATACATGGAAAATATTGCACTATTATTTACTCCCCATGGCATACTGTAAATAGCTGCGCGGGAAGGGCTGATTTGCAAACCGTACCCGAGTAAACAGTTTGCTGTGTAAGCCAAGGTAACAGGGCACGGGTAGGAAGGTACCAGTGTTAAACAGCCAAATAGAGAAAACCCACTGGGTCCCTAAACCAAGCGGTGCCAAAACATACACTGAGATGGGAGGTGTCTCACGAAGAGAGAGTCAAAACACAGCTAGTCATTTCTGTAAGTGCCAGACTTACGGCACCTTCCTATAATTCAAAGTGAGATCATCACAGTGAGTATCGCTACTGGAAGTAAGGCTGGACCGGCAACAAATCCGCAGTGTGTTTTTGCAAAAAGGGACACTATTAGGTTGATCGCTCCCCTCTCTTGAAGGTGGATCCTCCCTACTGCTGTTTTTCGAATCATAGTTAACAGATCCCTAGA
The DNA here is from genome assembly GCF_000690835.1 of Fulmarus glacialis. Taxonomy (NCBI): domain Eukaryota; kingdom Metazoa; phylum Chordata; class Aves; order Procellariiformes; family Procellariidae; genus Fulmarus; species Fulmarus glacialis. Next base: position 44,526 of record NW_009197844.1, on the reverse strand, counting down.
TCGGAGAGTTTTAAAGGGGAGTAAGTGTTATCATTCCCAAACAGATGAGGAAACTGGGGCACACAAGAAGGATTTGAGCATGGTCATTTAGCAGGTCAGCAATAATGAAGGGACTGTGCCCGGTAGCTTATGCCAAAACCCTCTCTCTTGCATTTATTTTCTCTACCTTCTTATTATAATGGTGGTCTGCAGGCTCAGAAAAAGGATCACACACAAGAAAGGATGTGGGATTTGTTGTTTGCAGGTACTCATTAATGGATTGATGGGTTAAAAGTGGTATAGTGTTGGAGAAATGGATGAAAAACCCTGTGTAAGCATTGCTTGTTAAAAATAAACAAGGGACCAATGCAAACATGCCAAAATGTATAGAAAGTGAGCTAGTTTTGAAATTAGATCTGTTTACATTAGATGAGAGTTATGGCTGTAGTGTGACATGAATGTTTCATTCCACAAGTTTTCCTTAAAACAAAACTTTTTTTTCCCTCCAAAAAGCAAAACGTCTCCAAAATCTCTCCAAAATCCCTCCAAAGAGCAAGACCTCTAAATGCCACCTGCAAGAAAATCCTGGGTGAAAACATCTAAAGTAGTAGCCTTCCCTATGAATATAAATATAAGAATTTAACAACTGCAGGGACCCTATGAGAAATAGGCAATATATACAGGTAATACTTATTGTCACCGCCAATGATGAGAAACTTCAGAAGTTTAGAGGATATATTTATGATATTTCCTGTTCCATGCTTTCTATCTAAAAAATGTCTTGGGTTAGATACCTGGGAGTTCTCATGTGAGCATGCTGCTCAGAGGTTTAAATTTTACTTTCAGTGATTGTCCATTCTTGTTCTTGAGCAGGACAGTAATCCATGGAGCACATTGTTTTACTAAGGGAATACAATGAACTCTCTCTTTTCTGCTCGTTCTTTTCCTTACTTACACCCAAGCGGTGGCTGCAGCTGTGCCTGGGGAAACAGTCTGCTAAGGTGGCAGCTGCAGAAGAGCATCACACCATGAGCAGCTTGGAGAACTGAAACAGCACAGAAACATGCTACTGCACATTGGCATCGATATATGGAGCGACACCATACCTCATCTGCTGGCACAGCAGCCACTGATGAAAATATCTGTAGTAAAACTTTTTAAGTACTTTCCTTGAAGTTTGGGGTTTTCTTCTTGGTGATTTCTTGTTGTCTTCCTGCAGACTTACTCTTTTTTTCACCTACTGTGAATTATACATATATGAATGCTCTTGCATATGGACATGCAAGATAGTATCTTGTTCACACTAAGCCATTATTTTGTGTAACTACTTCATATAACCCACCCTTTCTTCTGACAGTTGACAGGGATTAAGAAAACGGTTATCGTGGTGAAATAGGGACAGCGGGACTTGGTAGATGGGAAGGGCAGAAAAAAACCTATGCCTATGTCCACAAAACAGCCTTATTTTTTCCCTTCAGCATCTATATCCACCTGATAAAGGCCCAAATTAATTTGCTGATCAAATTAAAAGAGTCTGTGAAGCCTGCACTGCAAGGCACAAAACACAAGGTATTTGTTTAAAAAAAATGAAATGCAGTGAAGACCATTAAAAACAACAGTTCATTTGTTCAACCCCAGTGAATAGGTTTGACTTTTTAAATGTGATGTGTAAAAGTCATGCCATACCTGGAGAAGAAGTCATCTGTTTATGTCCATTTCCCAAACAGTAGGCACTGTGAGTGCCTATTTCTAAAGCTGCGCATATAAACAGAGTGAAGTGGTACCGACCTGGCAATGTAAGGTGGTTTGCCGAGGAACCCGAGCCTGGTAAGTTAGCTGAACGTCGCGCTGGACCTTTAAAAAGAAAGAGTAGTTTCAGCAGAGATGGATGAACGACAGTCCCACCAGCCATGAAAATGCTTTTTGTAGTGCTGCCACCACTACGAGGTGTTTGCTGTCTTCTTTCTGCCATTTCTTATCCATGGTTTTAGGTGAGGCTAACTGGGACAGTAGCTGGGACATTTCCATCTAAAGGAGTCAATATCAAACAGATCTTTCTTCTTTTTATCACTTACCGGGTTTGGGTGGAGATACCTGAGTTACTGATTCTGGAAGTTTCACGTTCTTAAGTTTTGGACCTATGAACCGTTGCCAGATCTCAGACAGCTTTCCCTTTAGCTACCTCCGTGTCCTCACAGAACTGGCAATTGCCAGTTTTGTTGCCCGGCACGACTCTGAAGGCAGTTACACAGCACTTACTCTTTTTATCACTTACCGGGTTTGGGTGGAGATACCTGAGTTACTGATTCTGGAAGTTTCACGTTCTTAAGTTTTGGACCTATGAACCGTTGCCAGATCTCAGACAGCTTTCCCTTTAGCTACCTCCGTGTCCTCACAGAACTGGCAATTGCCAGTTTTGTTGCCCGGCACGACTCTGAAGGCAGTTACACAGCACTTACTTTGCTTCTTTTCAGCAAGCAGCTGGCATCACTTTGGGAACCACCGGTTGGTAATGGCTCCGGACACTTCTGTCACTGGCTGTAAGTGCCACAGAAAGGACGCTGATACTGTATTTACAAGCGGAGGTGAGTCACCCAAATCATTAGATGCCTTTTCCAAAACATCTTTTCTCCCTTCTTGTTTATGCAGCAGTCAGCATTTTTGATTTGAAGATCACAGTCAACCACATCAACACCCTCAATATCTAACAGAAAGTGGCAGCTTGGCTTCATCTCTACTTGCACTGGACTGGAGGTACATGCAGACTCAAACCAAGCCGGTAAGGTATAAGAATACAAGCAGGTACAGTGGCGAGCACGTTGCATGTCCTTTTGGAAATCAGTACCAGTGAACCTCCCAGAGAGGAAAGGAGTGAATTAAAACTGGAATTTCAGGCAAAAGGGAATGCACAAAGCCTTTCACGCTTGTCTTGAACATCTCTGAACTTTACATCCTCCTTAGAGACAATGGCTTGGTCTCTGCCACTCTTTATCATTATTTTTCCCTTTTTTAAGGAAAAGATCAAATAGAAGAACAGCAGCGGTATAGGAAAATTCTGGTCATTACTTGTGTGGTGTGATGACTACTGCACAGACACCGCCGGAGTCTACCTGTGGAATAAGATACTTTGTAGAAGGTGGTATATAGAGATGTAGCTGAAATGCTGGGAAAGGAGGTCAATAATACTGGAGCACAGGACACCAGCCCTGTGGCATCGATACTCATGCTCCAAGTGGCACAGAAAAAAAAATCACACGAGCAAGTTTTTCAGTGGGCATGAGTGTGGTGTGCTCTTGCTGGTTTAGATGCTCTTACGGGCTGTGATTTCAGTCAAAAGAGAAGAGGGAAAGGTGAGGTTGACACGTCTAATCCCCAAGAAGGTAGAGATTCACCTCGGGGTCCTTAAATAAGCTATTTGAATTCTCTACCTCAATTTCCCTGTCTTTAGAAATTAGGTAATGCCACTAACTCCTCCTCACAGGGGAGCAATGACTGCTGTCCAAGCAGTGTTCCCAGTGTGCTTAAAAAAAAAAGTTGATTATTACTAGTGTTCTATGGGGAGCTGGATGCTGGAAAGCAAACGGCAAGTGCCATGCCTGGATCGGACATAGAAAGCATCAGAATGAAATGAACCCTTCTACAACTTTAATTCAAATGGAGCGGAGACCTCATTGTTTTTATTTGGTAATAGGATGAACATACATGGACTCAGTTACAGAAAAACTGGAATGTTGAAAAATGTTTAATACATTTAGAGACCACAAGCCTCTTCTTTCAAATAAGGAACTAACAATAAATACATATTGTTTAAAATTATTCTCAGAACAGTTGAGAATACTTGGCATTACATGGCATCATTCATTTCGGTTTTGCATTTTTTTTTCCTTATGAGTCTTAACAAACCAAATAGGTTTTTTTTTGTGTTACCCTACCCACCCAGTCCCAGGAGCAAACTTGTGTTGAGTTTTGCTTTCAGCATGTATTTTAACTTGTTTTTCTATCCCCTGGTGCAAAATAGCATAACAACCTGCCTCTTTCATCCTTGAAAAATGTTAGAGAACAGGTGCCTGTTGTTTATTTTAGTTCTGTTCAAGAAAGACATCTCCATTATCAGTTCTGCTAATATAAACATACTCTAAAGTTTATGTTCAACTTCATACATAGAATTCCCTGCAGAATACCAGCTGAGAAAAGGTTATTTTACAAGACCAAGATCCTTGAATTTGGTTAATTTCCCCTTATCCTTCCTACCAATAGGTTTAATGTTTCTTAACTATATTTAGGACCCGTCACTGTAGGGTTAACCACAAGAGCAGTGAAATCTACTGTCAGATAAGCCACAATGTCCACCCTTCCTCCCTGCTGAAGGTAGTCAGTGCGCTAGGGTATGACTTTGATTGAAGTGCCTACAAGAAGTAGCATCATCAGAACGGAGAGAGATATATAGTCTTATTTAAACACATGTGGTGGAAGCAGCTCCTACCACAGCGAAGGAAGACAGTGCCACCCTGATGCATTGGCTTTGCACAGACCGCCCTGCACATAATTAGCTGAATATGTTTCGGTTATTTAGTCTTTGGTCCCAGACGCTGCGGTGGGACCAGCAGGACTTTGCATGCAACTTCCTTTGATTTCAGTGCAACTAAAAGAGTGATCAGGCCCTAGGTGCTATTTCGCTCTAAGCTGATGTTGCAAATGCAATGGCTTTTGTCTATCAGGGAAGAAGGGGGAGGAGAAAAGGGAAGGGAAATATTCCTGTGAGAATCCGGGCCTGTAGACAACCAGAAGGTCTGGTAAAAACCCAACCAGAACCCTATAATAAAAATAGCAAATATTTAAAAAAATTGCATATAAAAGTGTATAAAAATATCATCCAAGCAAGAAGAAAAGGAAAATGCTCACTCTGTCATTCTACTGCTAGGTTTTATCACTAGAAAACCCCAATGGCCATAAGTAATTTTGTTTGATAGATGCACTCCTACGACCACCGGCAGAGACAATGGGATTACGTATATTCCTCCTACCACTGGATAGCTTCTAAAACCAGGGCGTTATGAGTACACAGTAGTCGATACATACACACTTGGAAGAAATCGAAAGAATACAAAATGCCAAGAGGGTGCTGTGAGGCTTGTGAGTGAGCGCTGTCGTGCACTTAGGTATGAGGGTAAATAAATCCGCTAAACTGAGCTTCCTCAGCCTGCTTGCCTGGAAGTAGCTCCACTTTCTTCTATCTAGTGATCAAGTCACCAGAGCAGGGAGAGCTGATGCCTTGAAGACAGGCATCTGTCCTGGTCCTGCTTGGGTACAGATCAGAACTCTGTGCTTGCTGGCCATCAAAAGGGACATTGCAGCAACGAGAAGGCAGTCTCAGCAAGTGGAAATGCATGGCCAGTGTTTCATTTTAACAGAAAATGATGGCATTGGCAGTGGTCACCCGCTCTGCTCCTGCTTTGATCACAGGGATCAGACAGGGAAAGGGTTGTCTGGGATCGCAAAACTTGTCTGCCTGTGGAAGCAGGGAGAGCACCACATTAGGATGCACACCTGACACTAAACCGAGACTGGAGCAGACCTGCTCATGTTGTGGGTAACACAAGCGGGAAAAAACTCAGTACCCACTTCAGAGGGAGCTGAATTTATGCCTTAAAATATGAAAGCATGTTTTTTTCCCTCCTTTCTACCCGGCTAGCCCTGATGCCCACTCCCCGGAGCGATTTGCATGGAGTCAGTGCTGCAGGGCTCCTTCTTGTCCTCAGCGAGCGCGTTCCTGCTTTGGAGTGCTGATGTTCAGACACCGCGCCAGCACAGCTCTGAGATCAGCACCACTTCAACACATGCGAAAGCGCAGGATCACTCTGTTGTTTTTAATTATTGGGTGAGGTGATGGATTAAAAAAGAGTAAGAGAAAAGGACTCGATTATGCTGTCATTTGCTGAGTATAAATGGCTAACATATGGTATAGATCATCAGAGGATGATGAGATTCATTATTATAAAATGAAATGTGAGGAAAAAGGAGCCAATAAGAAATATTTAAGACCATCTCACGAGTTCCTCGAGATAGACTAGTTTATTCTAGTTGAAGCAAAAAAAGTACTGTCCTTCTCAGGTTCCATCATTTCTAATTTGAATAGATTATTGTGCTTTTCAGTTAAAAGCCACAGTTGGGCCCCATGCAAGGACTAACAGCGGAAGTATTTGCCTTTAGCTAGGTGAGCTCACGGACCTTCTGATTACAAAGCAGCACAGCAATATCAGCTACCTAGTTTGAAATATTTTTGCTTCCAGACTGAGCTTGTAAGACTTTGTAAGTACCTATGCAAACATTTGCATATTCAAAGGATAGTTTGCAAAAACACCACCATATACCATTCTTCTCTGGCGTAACCAACTAGGTTTTGGAAAGTTTCTCTCCAACCACAAAACTTACGCTTGAAAAAAGAAACACCGAGAAAAGGAATTTGTCTCCTTCGTTCACTCATCAGGAACCGGGCTCCCAAATTCCAGATTCATCCTGATGCTAAACGTCCTACTGTATTAATACATAGTGTGTTTACACCAGCTGGAGCCATACAAAAGGCTGCACTTTTAGATAAGCATCAGTCTGCCTAGATTGACTACTCTGAAATATGTTTTCAGTGTAAAATTGCAAAATTTCTTATTTTAATCTACCACCTATTTTATCACCAGCCAAAAAAAAGTTGGCTTCTGGCATCTATCTTTTTTCTCAAACATGGAAAACATTAGTGACATCCGTCATCTTTTTATAACTAAACATAGAAATCTGACCATATAACTTTGAAAAAAATATATTGTGTAGTTTGTAAGGAAAGCTGGTTGACTTAAGCATTTTGAGAGGGTGCATCACAGGTTTTTACATTTAAAAAAATTAATTTAAAAAATAAACAAATCCCTTCTTTTCACATGTGTGAACACTTCTTGCATGTTGTCACAGAAACACATGGTTCAAATCACTGATTGAGTGTAGCCCAGAGAACCTTTGAGCCATTTAAATAATGAACAGGACAAAAACATATTGCTTGCTTTTCTTTTTTTTTTTTAAATTATAGTGTGTCCACTATATATAGGAGTTCAAGCACTACGTCACCAAGAGTCAAAGGTCTGCTCATTCCCTGAACACCAGTCCCAGCTAAAGGAAAAAACACTGACAGGGATACTTGCAATGGTATCCCTCCCGATTTTAAGGGGGTAAAGTGCCTGGATTCTCCTTCTCAAGTTACACAACAGTTTCTGGGAAGCAGAAGGCGCCTGGTGCTCTTCCAGCAAGGCAGAGCTTTCTGAGAGCACCAGCAGTCCCTGCGCAGAGGCAGAACAGTGCCATCTTTTATCACACAGCTTCCCAGCCTGTGCTGCCCTCCGTAAGAACAACTCTGGCACCAGAAGACCCCTTTGTGCCTACTGGTGGGCGCTCCCAAATAATTCTATAGAATTTCAGCACAAGGCCCTATATTTGCTGAATTTCTGGCTTATTCATTGCTTGTATAGTCTTACTGAGGATGGAAAAGGAAGGCATCTGAAAACATAATTTCTATACATCTGGGGAAAGTTAGGTAAGGACGTAAAACCAGAAATCCTTTCTCACTCTTTATAAACATAGGCCATTAGCTGATAAACACCTAATCCTTTTCAACTTTTTGTTTGTTTGTTTCCTTTCATGGAATAAAATAAGAGAAAGCAGTTCTGTAATTTTTTTTTTTAATTTTTATTATTTTTTTACACAATTGCACAGTGGCTGATCTCTAGTTTAACTGGGAAGTGTCTAAACATACCATTCCTTGGCTCACAATGCACGAGCACAATGCTGCAGAGTGTTCCAGGGAGGTGGGGGGCGGAGTAGGGGAATGTAGGTGTGATCCTGGGAGGGGACCCCATGATAGATGCTTTCATCTGGTCTAGTCTCTTTGCAGGATTTCGATTTCTAGATTTCACTTTCACTTTATATATTTCCAAGCTAATAGATTTTGTGGGGATATTTTTACATGACAACAAAAAATTCTAAGAAATGCTAATAATCCACTGTAGCTTATTCAAATGATTTTAAAAGAACAGGAGAATGTTAGAGCTAGATCTGATTGCCTATATGTTGCAAAACATTTTGCTGCATACTGGTGTGCTAAGATCAGTAACTTTGACTACGGCATCTCTTCTAGAATGGCAGCTCTGATCTGCAGTCCCCAAGAGATGGCAAATCCACTTCCCTTATTAGCTCCTGCCGGTGGTGAATAACCCTAACAATCGAGGAAAAACATTTTCCAGTCTGATTTCACACCTTTGTGCCAGTGTATGAGAAACAAGAACTGACCAGCCGTGAATTAAGCAGTCTGGCTTTGCTGTCTGAAAGAAGTCACTCCCAGAAAGAAAGAAAATATATATGTGGGAAGCAGATGAAGAAAACGATTTAGTTTTTTTATTATTATTATTATTATACTGTGCATAATCTAAGGCATCTTTAGTCACTGTACATTAGGTGAGGGTAACTTAAAAAATATTGACTAAATCATCCTGCACCTCTGACCAAACACTTGGTGAGGGTATGTTCCCCCTGACTTCAGGGAGAAGTCTGACTAAGCAGGGACTGAGTCATCGCTGCGGTATTTAGTTCTGCACTATTGATATTTCATCAATGTGCCTTCAAAGAGCCTGGTGAGGGCTGGAAGTCATATTCTACCACTCTTATCGGGGCTGAATGCTGATGGAGGGAGGGAAACGGGAGGTGGGAAAGTGCTACGTGGTGACTCAGCCCTCTTGCCTGTCAGACGACATGGAGTGTGCTCGGCGCTGACTGCAGGGCCACTGTCCTCCCAGGACCCTGCTTCCCTCAGAAAATCTACCCCAGAGCTACCATTGAACCAGGAGCTCACGAATGGGAACGCTACGTGCCCTTATATTTATTTTATTTAAATGAGCTAGTTCAATGAAGCCAACTGTGAGTTCTAAGAACTGCAAGAGTTATTTTTGTACTTTCCTTCTGAAAACATGTGATTGAAGCGCAAACCTTTTCACAGCATGAACCTAATCTAAATCTCTGGCATTGAACGAACTCAAACTCTGGTGTCCAAAAAAAGAACTCAAAATGTCTCTAGCTTCAATAATAAAATCCCAGATAAAAACACTCCTGAGTAAGAAGGTATTCACGTTATAATGTGGATTTAGGCTGAGCTCACTGCTGTGATTTTTGCTAGTGTCGCGGGAAGCTCACCCCTGTACATGCACAGTTTAAGCAGGAACAGAGACCCAAGTTCTAATATAGGCTGGTGGTAAAGTCCTGTGCTTTTGAACATGAAAAGGAAACACCAAAGATTTACTTTCCTAAGCCAATGTTTTGCATGTTCTCTACACAGCAAAGAGCCATGACAGCAGTCTAATTCCTTGTAAAATACATATACAACTAATATAGCAAGACCTCATCCTGATCAAAAAGGAGTTAGGCAAAAAACGGTTGTATGTGTATGTACGTGTCTTGATTTCCACAAAGACAGGTAAAATTACTTACAATTAACTGGATCCTTACCAAGATCCCAAGCCAGAAAAGCACTTACATACATGTTTGACATTTCTCAAAGATACCTTCCTGAATCAAGGCCTGAGCAAGTTAGTTTTTTAACATTTCTTCTTTAAAATGGGCCAAAATGATGGCTACTTTCCATGTGTCTAACTCCACTGGATGAGACAGTTTTATCCACCAAACTCCAGCAGTGTATTTAGGATACACTTTTTCATTTTGGTTTTGTCTGTCTGTACTTCTCCAGCAATACTTTTCCTTTTCTTTGGCCTGTCCGTTCAGTCAGTGATGAAAGAAAGACCACACTGAGATGAAAGAAAGAATTGATCCATGTGATTCCCTGCTGCCCTTCTCTTAGATCTTCAGGTCAGACAAAGAGCAGTTATTAGTAGCCCATGAACAAATGTGGGAAACAGCTTATTATCTGTAATCTCAAGTTAAGGCAGGCACGTCAAGCAGTATATTAGTACATGCTCTCAGAGTCTGACAACAAAACTTGCCCCAAGGGAATATTGCTTTCATTGATTATTCCTTTCCTATTACTAACTGCAAAAACAGAACAAAATCAAGGATTGAGTGAGTCTGCCTGCTGTTTAGAAACAAAACCATTTTGCTATCGTTGCATCAACTGGGAAAGACGTCAAATTCTAACAAATGGTCAAATGACTCTACAAATTCACCATTCTTATTAACAAAATCTTCTACAGCGAGGGTAAAACTGATGTCAAATTCTGTCTACCAGCAATTGGAAAAGACTCTTGGGGAAAAGAAAAAGAGTAAAAGTGAAGTATTATTGAGTTTTCTTTTTTTTTTTTTTTTTTAATATTCTTTTGCATCATCCTAATGTTGGTTTCACAAGCTGAGGCATAGCAAAGGGCAATACCAGCTTTTGAAGATGACTCTCATCTATTTGCTCGACCTGTCCAGAAAAATGGAACCATTCGCATCAGGAAATCACCACTTGGTTTTTTAACAAAAAACTTCCCAAAACAACAAAAAATGCACACATACACGAACAAACCAACAAAAATAAAACTGACCCAAAAAACCAAGGCCCCCACCCTAGAACCCAGAGTCATTAGCCGTGAAGTAGCCAGTGGGAGGAGGAGTGTTTTGAAAGTTGTTTAACGCCTTCCCCAGAAACGGGTCTTTGCGGAAGGAGGAGGAGAACAGGAATGAAGAAGCTCAGCTAAAATGATGAAAGAAATTTGCAGTCTCTTTTTTTATATATTTTTACTCTTCCGTATCTGGAAAAAAAAAAGAAAAAGAAAAGTGTCAAATACTGCCTTTCTCCCCTTTGTCCAAGGAGCAGGTAATCTGGGAAAGAAAAAGAAGGTATCAGTTTAGCCTCATTTCCTCCAAGCAGTGCAGCTTTGCTTAACTGTTGAAAGGCTGCAAGGTGAGGTGCACCAAAGCAATACTTCTTATTGGTTCAACTGGAAATATCATTCTGTCCTACACAAAGTGGAATCCATTGCTCCCTGACTAATTCAGTGGGAATTCAACCTTTGGCATCAATGGGATCACGTAACAGAATCCAGCATGCTTAGATCAAGAGATCCCATTAGGTTTCTTTGCTGTAGGGCTCTCTGATCACCCTTGCTCACTAGCTCTTCCAGTACCTTTTTGCTCATGAAAGCAACCATGTTGTACATGTAGTTTGAGGTGAAGAAGAGAAGATGCTCCAAACACAAAAGAGCACTACCTTTTAAAAGCCCCTTTCTCCCAAAGAGCTTGCAATGAAAAGCACAGCCTTAGGTATGGGTAGGTGCCTGGGATCTAACAAAATAGGTGCCTTTTACAATCTGCTTGACTCCTCTGTCAAATATTTATAAACCCTTGGCCTCAAAATTAGACTATATTTGACTAACATGATCCTAAATGTACAAACATAACTGTTTTCTATGTAGTTATATCACAAGTGAATCTTCAGAATGAACAGATCTCCTTGAGGAAGAAATGTAGACAAGAAACCTTTTTCTTTATTTCTAGTGAAAGAGGACAGTTTCTAATGAAAGAGGACACTCTACCCAACCCTCCTCCTACCTTCCTCTAGAAATCCTCTGGAAAAGCTTCGAACAGGAACATGAATATTTTACTCTATACTGGCCGTCCCAACCAGTTATCTGAATACGCCTGGCACTCTGCTTAGCTACTGTTATTCTGACAATGCTTATGTCAGCAGAGTTTGAAAGTGCATTTGAAAGGGTCTCTCAACCAAGAAGATGCAGCCCAAGGAGAGATCACTTTACCTGTAAGGCTGGGCATGCCTCGGAAGATGCGATTACACCAGAATCTCTTTGGGTCCTTTCAGAAAACCAGTTTCTTTTGCCTTCAATAATATATTGTTTTTTTGTTTTTTTTTTTTTAAGCAGTATTTGGGCAAAGGAAAAACAGGACTGGCAAAACAAAGATCTAAGGCTTTGCTGCTGGATTGCATTAGCTCTGATGAATGGGTAGCAGCAGCTGCACAGATCTGTTAGTGAGTTGGTATCATTTTCTTCTACTGTGTAGTTAGCAGGGGGACTTTTCCTTTCGGGATGGTCCCCTCTAAGTTGCTACAGTATCTTGCTCACTGATGCAATTCTAAGACACTGTCGTAAAGAATTAGGCTTTCAGCATTTCATTGGATTTATTTAGACTGAATTGTCACATTCCCAGCGCTACCGACAGCATAATCTACAATGGGCAATAGTAACAGCCATAACAATAGTACTACACTTCCTTGATGACTCCCATCTAAAAAGTTCAGCCTGATATACTGTCATTAACAGGATCATAAGAATCCTGTGAGATGTATCATTAGCCACATTTTAAAGAGAAAATACTGACCCAGAGGGAAAGGTAATAATTTGGGACACGTCCATTAACTGGACTAAACTACATCTTTGAGCAGTCATTATTTATGAATCTCTTAAATGATTTGCTGAATCACACCAGGAATCTGAAACAGAGGTCGAAGTACTACCCAACATGACCCCTTCCTATGCCATCCATACTCACAAGACCTTCAATTCCTCCCATTCCCCGTTAGTGAAACGAGGGAAAATGCAATGTTTTTTTTCCAGACTCTAGAAGTTCCCTGAGGAGAACTGAGTCGTATACTGTTTTTTGCTTCTGTTAGTCACATCATCAGCTCCAATGAGAACATTGCAGTACAGCATTTACTTTAAATTGTTTTTCTACTTGGTGGAGCAGATGTGTTGGTTTCCTAGCCGAATCTCCCTTTGGATACAATATAGCTTCCCTACAACCACCTTAACCTTGGATGTGATTCAGCCTCTTTCTCATTTCAGCACAATAGATCCAGTGCAAATATTAGTACGTACCAACAGAGGTAATTGAAAGAGGAAAAAGAATGAATATACAGCGCTCGGTACACAGGAAGACTTTAAGTATTTCACTTGGCATATATTGAATTTCATTATCTGAAATAGCCTTGTCTGAATGACATCTCAGTCCTTCAGTGTTGCTGACGAGTTTATATTGTTCGTCAAGATTGAGTATTGGCCCTCCCCTTGATCACTAATGCAAATACCAGTGACTTCTACAGCTCTTCACGTGATACCAGCACCCACTGCGAGGAGATTATTAAGTCCATTTCTGCTATCAGCTTGCAGTTTATATTAAGGCATTTTTAACTTGTGCTTGCTGGACTATGAATGTATGTATTTACTACATTACTATACAGCCTGATGTACTGCAGTGAAAATGCACTGCGGTTTGTCTTTTCCTTCACACAGAATTACTCAGTGTACGACTGTATCCATACAGTAAGGAAGCTGGCTGTCAGTTTTGCACAGTGATTAATCTCACACATTTGCCTCTCTTTTTGTGATAAAACAAATGCTTTGGAGTCCAAGGCCTTACAAGAACTACCCGTTTTAACAGTTGGCATTTATTATGCCTGTCTAATGCAAACTTTCACAATCTGCTACTCAGTTGGAGAACAGGAACAGAGCCTCAGAGGCATTTAGACTGAGGTGAGAGTTTAGACTGACTCAAAAACTACACCTGTTCTGTAATGACTCACGCTCCTTACTGAGTGTAAATCACAGGTCCAATGCCGGTTGTACCAGCTGGAAGTGGAGAGCTGACCTCTCCCAGCACCGCTTCTGAAGGTGGCTGGCTCTGCCACTGCAGCCAAATGCCTGCCCTTTCCCTCCATCCCTTCTTCCCCAGCCGCTGAAAGCACAGTGCTGCCCGGAGAGGGCTCAGGACACCTCCCCATAGCCTCCAGTGCCAGGCCGGGCTGTCAGGATAAGACCGAGCCCTATGCTTTTCAAATTGCATTTAAAAGAAAACTCTGCTATTTTCTCTCCTAAAAAATAAATGCTGAATGCAGACTGCAGGACAGTGTGGTGTGGAATAAGGATTTCGTGGGCAGGGTTTTTTTTCACAAACTACTTAGCTTGCTTGGCAGTCCCTGTCGATGAAAGTGTTTGTGAGGTTATTGCATGGTCCCTGTTTTCTCTGCTCAAATACGCATTCCCTCAGCATTATAACCATACTTAATTATGAAGGAAGCGTAAGATGACACCACAATTATCCAGGATTACACATTCAGATTTTCTTTCTAAGCAGACTGTGGTAACATTGCAGTTCACTTGTGAAAAAATAGTGCTTAGCATGAACAAATCTCATCTTCTTAGCATGCTGCATGAGCACTTCTAAAGGATGGGAGAACTCCACCACACCACCAAATAACGTTGCCCTTCAGGTACTACTACCCCAAGATATTTTTGAGTTAGAGTTTTAATACACAGAAAAAGCAAAAGAAGAGAGCCTCAGTTAACCATATTCATTCAGTACATCCCTTATCAAGCTCCCTATGGTGATGCCTTTTCATGCTTTTATGAGGTAACATCAAAAAAAATCAACCAAAAAAAAATCAGCATACAATTACATTAAAATGAACATTTTTGTATTTTGTATATTTTATTCTTGAAAATTCAGGGAAAAAAATTGAATCCTATAAGTTTTCTCGTTTCTATTAAAATCAGATTCTCTTGTAACATCCTAATAACGATGTGTGTAACAGACTGTCAGTATTACACACTAACATAGGCAGCAGATATCAAAAGGGTTGCACTAGAAGGAAAGTTGAATATACAAAGTTTATGCACGCTATGACTCTTTAGCTTGAAAAAGGAGAGTTGCAGGGAGAATCTATTAAAAGGTAAATGAAATTATGAGTGGTGCTAAGAACCTGAATAGGGAACAATTACTCACTGTTTCTCACAGTCCAAGGGGGTTATCAAATGAAATTATCAAGCAGTAAATTTGAAACAAAAAAAAAAGATGTGATTTTTCACATAATGCCTAAGTAAATTTTGAATAGTGTTGCCTCAGTGCCCAGTACACAAAAGAGTAACAGGGCTCTAAAGATAATTAGACGAAATAATGGAAGAAAAATCCATCAGAGGCTATTCAAGTCAGAGATTTGACCTCCTCCTTTGGTCTCTGGAAGACAGAAAAGTGTAGGGGGAAGGCATTGCTCAAGTTTTGTTCCTTGTTCTTTAAGATCTTTGCTATGAAATGTTGTCAGGTAGGTGATGGAGAGCTAAAGAGACTTTTGGTCTGACCCAGCATGGTTGTTTGAGTGTTCCTAGGAAAGTTGACATGGTGTTTGAAAGTAGCCTCTACCCTCACTTATTAAAAGCCTAGGCTTTTCAGGATAAGACTATTCAAAACTCTGCATTCCCCCAGCACTCTGCTCCTTCCAGGCACTGGGTGAAATGACAACAGAAGTGACAAATTGTTGTATGGCAATTGATATCATAGAACAATTACTACTGATGCAGTGCACAATGAGGGAAAATAATAGCCTGAGTAAATGTGTCTCAGATAGCCCGTAATCCAAAAGGTAGTTATCCTTCCTACTACAAATGATGGAAGTATTTGCAGCTGGTGGGGCAGATCGCTAAATCTGCCACTTTTAATTCCTTTTGTGGACTCACTCAGCATCTTGAAGGAGTGACCCTTTATTTTATAAGCTTGTTCCCAAAAGCCTGGGTATTTCTTGTCTCCCCTGAGTGCTGAAGTGTGCTCAGACGTAACCTGTCCCCATCTGAAAAGCACTGTTAAAGCTAATCCTAGCGCTCAGAGTAAAATGAAGATGTCGAAAATCTCAGTGCTCAGTTCTCAGCACTGGATGGTCCTGTCTCCTATTAAAACCATTTGGAACACCTTTTCAAAGAAAATTAAGACCATGAAGAAATAAATTCTGCATATTTATGCTATTCTCTTGCTTCTGTTGCACCAGAGATGAATGAGGCCTAAGAAACAAAGTTCACAAGATCAACGAAATAAAGAAGAAATATGCGTTATAAGTTAATTCATCTCCATTATTTGTCTTTTTAATGGATGAGAAATTTTAAAGTGATTATTTTTTCCAAAGAAAACAGAATGTTACTCGAAGGTGGCTGCGTCCTGTTGAAAGCAAGGGAAAACAAGAATAAATGCTCTTGAGAAGAAGTTCTGAATACTTGTTTTGTAACGGAATTTAAATACCATCATTCTAATTTAGCAGATGACCCAAGCACTTAACATTCATTTTGCTAGGAGGAGAAATGTCATTAGCATAGAAGGTATTCTGATTTTTGAGCTTTGGCACATAATTATCCCTAAATCATTCATGACGTCAAACAATTTCTAGTCCTGTTCACACTGATGTTGAGTTTTATGTTTGCCTGACAGCTTGTATTACACTTGACCTGAGATCACATCAGTGATGGAAGAAAGAGATTAGCTTTGTTTTAATATATGTTGTTTGCTTACCAGCACATTATGGAAATACATAACAACAAAGAAAAACACAATGAATACATTGGCAAAAGTTTGGTTATACCAAATAATGTTTGAGTTTCCTGAGTAAAGCATGTACGAAAGAAATTAGACACTTATTATGCAAAGTGACCTACACGAATAAGTGCGAAAGCTTATTCTATATTTGAAAATCAAACAAAATTCAAAGCTCTGAAAATGTTTGGGGTAAAAGCCAGATCATGGTTTTCATAAAGATCTGTGGATGGAAACGAAAACCCCAGTGCTTTTCAAGGCACAAAAGGGATGAGCTGCCATAGGCAGAAGAATAATCGAAGCCAACAAAGTTTTCAGCCAAATATATGAATCAGAATTTTGTAATTAGCACTGGGCAAATAATTGCTTCTTTGATTGAGTGACTAAACTAAAAAATTAGGATAATACTTAGCTCTGGGTCAGACACAAGTAATTGCTTTCTTTCTCTCATGGCAAAAATTATTGTTCGGGACTGGGTTTTTTTGGTGGTGGGGGGGGTGGAGAGGAAATGAAAGATCAAGCTGAGCTTTTCATCTAACTCAAACAAAACTTTTATTTTTACTATTTACTTAAAGCTAGCTAAAAATGTGAAACATCACTTCAAAGCAAAAGTTCTCATCTGGATTTTTTTTAGTGTCTCTTCAGTTTTTGACAATCACTTGTTTTGAATTAGACTTAAACTCCCAAATACTTTAGCTTGATTCAAAATAGCACTTTTCAACTAGTATCACTTGCTGGTTTTCTTCTTCTACCTTTATTATTGCCTCCAAATCCCAGGTTTTGACATTAAGAATAGCAAAGCGGCAGTTTAGAAGCAGAGGAAAGAATGAACTGCCTAGTGATGGAACGATTAATGGTAATAAGTAATAAAGATTACTATTAGGGTATGAGTTTCAGAAAACTAACCTATAAATTGACTCTATCCTCTTTGTCCAGCTTCTGTGGACTGAACGGTACAGAATTGCAGCCCGAGCAGCCCGAGGGGACTGATGTCCCTTTGCCTCTGCCCCCAGGGAGAGACCAGGCAGCAGGTCCAGCACACAAAGCAAAGAGCAGGAAGGTACCCACCAAGAACCCAGCTAGCAGTTTGTAGAGTGCAGTCTTTACATTTGGATTCCCATACAGTTGACTGTTGGGTTTCTTCCTTTTTAACGCTTCTACTTAAACTACCTTGTCAGAGTAAGGTATCTAGTAAGATAGCTGGTATGCTCAAATTGGAAGCTAGTTGTTCCATGGGGAAGGGACAAGATGAAATCTAAAAGTCACCGACCTCTTTTGAGGAGCCATTTTATATTCTTCCTCCCCTTCAGTTATTCCCTTCAGACATGATCTTGTTTCTCTTTCAGGGCTAAGTGTTGCACAGGGAAACAGAGGCCTGACTGTCACTGGACTGAACATAAATTCGTGGAGGGCAGGAGCAAGGAGGACTCTCCTCTTGCTGGAGCAGAAAATTTCTATACATCACTGCACCGGCAAATTATCCTAAATGGGGTAAGAAGGACCGTAACAGAAGCAAGGTCACAGCTCCACTCCCTGACTGATGCTATAAAATGGCTGATGGTGCAAAATCAAGGAGGAATTTCCGCAATGTACTGCGTAAGTTACACTTTCCTCCAAGCCTCTAGGACCATGGACATTACCCCCGAGGAGCAATGCAGCCATATGCTATCCCTGAGCAGAACTATATTTACAGGACCAAAGGTAACCTGAAAAAATGCTCCTCATAAAGTTAACTACTCAAAAAACCCCACTTAAGTACCTACAGTGAATATGTTTTCACCATGCATCTGGAATGAATATTCCAAATATTCACTTAAATGTGAAATCAAGCCAAATTCTATTCCCAATTTTTAAACTTGGTCACATATATCTGTGACTTCACGTAAAGGAGAAGCAAAAAGCAGTCAAGCATCCTAAGGACTTTCTAACTACCTGGCATGGCCTTAACAATGGAAAGCAGGCTAAAAAAGATACATTAAAGTCTCAAAGGAAAATTAGGAGCTTTCCATAAGATTTACACACATGCTCACAAAACAGACAAGCTGCAAAATCATCTGCATAATTATACAAGGTACCTTTCTACATATTCCCCATATTCTCATCGAGCATGCATGCCATGGTGATGTAATGTTCCCAAGGCTGGGATGATAACAATGTATTTTGCATTTAACTTCAAAGATCACATCACATCATGTTCATCTTCTATTCGATATTAAAACTGCATAAAACCTTCTTCAGAGTAAATCCCTGTATGCAAATTCCAACTTGCCTCAGGTGCCACTTGCTAAATTAGACATACTCATTTTTTTAAAAAGAGCACAAAAAGGATTTTAAAAAGCACAGAAGCTTTTTCCCCCTCCAGTTATCCTATATTGCACTACTATGGAACAATTGCTCAGCAGAGATAAGTTATGGTGAAATATGTCTTTTTTGGATAGCAAAATGCCCTCATGCTTTAAAGCAAGATTTTCCAGAAGGTATCAGTACAACGCTTTCCGATTTCTAAGTCGGGGCAATAACCTCTAATGTAATTCAAATAACAGGCCATAAAAAGAAGTAAGAAAAGGAAGGAAATTGTCTTTAGAAGTAATTTTAGACTATTATAATTCCAATTTGCCACTGCTGCTGGATTCTGATGTATAATATCAAGAGCACTATCAAGCAGCAAGGAGGAACCCAGTGTGTTTGCCTTACAAACTGAAATGGGCTTTTTGCTTCCGACAATAATGGAGAAATCAGCCTATCTTTTGGAATAGAAATGGCACCATTATTTATATGACCTGAAATTTACCTTTTTACGTCTCTCAAGAAGATACAGACAAATGCTGTTCATTTATACGCTTGAGTAACCTCTTTTAAGACAATATTGGCATTATGCAGATTACATGAACAGGGTTTTGTCAGAAGTTGTCTACTTAGTGTTCATTGCTATGTAGTGGTCTTGGCTAGATCATGAAAACCTTATCTGCAGAAGGCTGCAAAGACAGACAATTCTGAAATGGCTGAACAGCTTTGCAAAAAGCTGCATTCTCCTTAAATTAACCTGGGAAGAATCTTGTTAATTCAACTATGTCTAGGGTAATTATGGAGCCATCATCATGGCTCCTTCACACCACCACGTTCCTATACCAAAGGCATTCTCAGACAACAACATTCTGTGCCAGCTACTCTGCCACTTGATTTTTGGGGACAACTGGGACAGAAAGAAATTAAGCCCCTGTACTTCACCTTTATAATCAGGGAATTGTCCACTTGCTGATCAAGGAATGATTGTCAAGAAAAATTAAGACCAAAAGCCAGCTTTACATGTTGGCATGGGCAATGTATAGAACATGTAGGAAAGGCTTTTAACTACTGTTAAGCAACAGTATAGCTTAACAAAATCAAAATAAAGAAAGCTAAAACTTCAATTTCTGGTAAGCCTGTTATGAAGTCTTCACGGAGTCTGTATATTTAAAAGGCCACATATCATATTATATTATATTGTATTGTACTGTATTGTATTGTATTATATATTACATGCTGTTGCACTGCATAGAGGAATGTATTATTGAAACTATGACCTGTCAAAACACAGGGTTACTATTTGACCACGAGGTGGGAGCATTGCTCATCACACATACCCAGGGCACGTTAGGCTTTCTCTGTATGTACTAGCTGTTCAAGATAAAAATATCCCGTATATTTCTGTGCTATAACCTGCAAACGTGCATGTTACCACAAGAATAATAAGTTCCCAGGACAAACACAAAAAAAAGAACCTTTTACTTTTCTGTAACTGCTAGCTGAAAAAGAATATTTGAATAAACTGTGTTTTGGTCCCTAGAACAAAGAGTTGCACTGAAAACTTTGTATAAATGCTGCAGAATCTTTTCCCAGTAGGAAAAAAATAAGGATGTGGTAGAGATAATCTGTGGAAGTGGTAATGGGGAGAAATAATTTTCTCTTTTGTTGTCAGTTTTGTGAGCAAAAAAAAATTGCAAAAAAGAATGCAGATAAAAATTGCAATTTGTGAATGTACATAAAAATTATTTCCATGTGACTGCTTACAATTTTCCATTCAAAGTGTTAAAAAGCAACTATTTCACATGGGAAAATCAGGTTTTCCAAAATGGTTTAATAATGTTCTATCCCACAGGAAACATTTGATGAACTACTTGTGCTGCTGATGTCTCTGATAGGGCTGTGTCTTTATGTGGGAAATAGCAGGCCCATATCTCTTTTCTTGGAACTGAAAAAAAGGGAAGTACTGAGAAACAAGCAGTATCTCCCACAGAAAAAAGCCAATAATATGAAGATTACATTAATATGAGAAGGAGACTAGCCTACGTTCAAGAGACTTGCACAGGATTTTGAAACAGTTAAGACCAAAATCTAAGGCATGACTGCAGCTTACATAGCCATCCTCAAGCCAGCTTTAAAGTAGTTGGCTTTGGTACGGATAGACTCAGCTGTATGAAGCTCTGGCTAGATGCATACCTAGTTCCTCGCTGTCTCAGAGAGCCTGATCCCTGTTTCTGGAGGCATGCCCACTTAATTATTTTTGGGTAGCTTCAAGGTAACTCTAACACAGAAGCTACATTGCACACCTATGACTACAGTGTGGACATGAAGCTTCAATGTCTTCGTGTCCACATGGGATAGTTATTCTGTGTGTCCCTGGCCACTTGGCTCCCCATGTAGTAGAAGGACAAATGTATTAGAAACATTTTGGCATATAAGTATTCCAGTTAACAGGATATTACAATAATTTCCTTTGTATATGCTTAAAAAGCAACTTGGACACAGATCCTGCAAAGATTTAGGCAACATATACTCTGCGGCTTTCTTCTCCAGGTGCAGGATGCCTGTGCAGGAGGACAGGGTAGCTGACTGACCTCAGCTGAGTGCACAGCTCTAGCTGATGCTAATGGGTGGTGGTGAGAAAGCTGAAGCCGTCACGGTAAAACTACACAAATGGGCACCTGTTTAATACAAATACACCCCAGCTACAGACTGAACAGAGGCCGTAAAACCCAAGGACCCCTGACCTTGCAAAAAGTCCAGGCTGCGTTTCACCCACCACAAAGTACATATGGTGAGTGGATTATAGCTGTAACCTCAATCTTTCTAACTCCTCCACTTAATCTTTTTTTCTAGCATGTGAAAGACTATGTACTGGCATGTGAGAAAGCATATGTTCGGGTAAATATTTCAGTAGTCTGCAAACAGCTATTATCCATGGATAATGCTCCTTTCTCAACACCCTCACATGGCTGGTAAGGAGATTTGCTCTGGAGTGAGCAATGGACAGAACAGGTTGGGCAGTATTTGTCAAAACAGAAGCGCCACTCTAGCACTTTCCTTTCCAAGGTACATCATTCACAATTTTTCTCCTGATTTCTGCCAATGAGATCGTTAGCTATAATCTGTCTCTACAGCATCTGAATGAAAAACGTTCAGCCTACAAATTGTCTTTGCATGGTTACAGTTGCTTATTCACTGTAATCAACTGGTCCCATGGTATTGGTCTTTTCCCTAAGGCGATGAGCAGAACATTTTCTTACAGGAGAACAAACAGACACTAAATAACTAACACTGCACAAAGACTAGCAACTTGCAAGGAACTAAATTCACACCCTCAATCTTCAAGTCAGCATGAAACATTCACTTCTTGGTCCTCCAGCCCAACTAAATAGGTGCCCCTAATCTTTCTGAGACCTTGACAGTGCAGGTCTTCAAATGTAACCTGGTTCTCAAAGTTAGGGATTCCCAGGTCTACTCTCTGGGCTGGGCTGATGCTCCTGAGTCCTTCTAAAGAAGCCCCAGTCTTTCTGTGTCCACCTGGTCCTGCCAGGGCTGCAGCCTTCCAGCACAGCCACTCCTCAGCCATCACCCATTGCAGTGGGGAGAGTAGCCATTCTGCCCATTAATTCTTCTGGGGCCTTGATAGTTACATACAGCACTGCACATATTCATGAACATCTGAAGAGTCGCATGTTATTTCAATATTTGTGCTTAATTTCTGCATGACCACAGAAAGAGTTGTGAATGGTACTTGTTCAAGACTGCTTTCCTGACAGACACTTAAGTCAAGTGTGTAAATAATACGACCTCTTAACAAAATAATTGAATTTTCCTAAACAATTGTTGCTAAGGGGCCTCTTTAAACAAAGTACATGTTTATGCGTCTGAAATTAATACACGCTTCTAGATGAATTTTTCTACATTTTTAGTTGAGGTATCACATTTTCTTCTTATTTATCACTTTGCTAGAGCAATAGGAATTTTAAGTAATTCTTAAAAGGAAGCAATAAAAGAAAACATGGTATCATTCTAAACTGCAGTACTTACTATGAGGTCATCTTTCTTGACCATCAAAACAAAGTACTGTATTATTTACCTTTAGTAATAGGTGTGTTTCAGTGGATTTCACTGAGGCGTACACAAAGAAAATGTTAGCCCTAACATTTCCTGCCGTTTATTTTGCTACCTAATACTTCAGCAATCACTTTTGGAGCAACATAAGTTCAGACACTATCTCAGAGCACTGTGGTACAAACTGAGGAGATGCAAAAGAGTAAACATGCCACAGACTTTACAGCTGTTTTTCCACTTTGCTGACGCTACTAAAACATCTGTGGACCTCTACACTAGGCTCAGACTAGTTTGAAATTATTCCCAGATGCCCAGGAAACCATCCTATGTCTTGGGATTGCTTGAGTTCAACGTTTCAGCAACATCCCTTTTATATAGCATCCTTAATAGGACCTCTATGCTGATGTGCTCACTCCTGCTTGCTTCCTACACCTGTGGTTTGACAGCGCTTGGCAAAATCCCCCTCAGACAATTAAGTCAAGCAAGCTTTGTGTTCATGTTGGTGTAGTATAACATGCAATCATGAAAATCACGGACACCTTGTGCAGGTTTTTTCTCAGCTCTGTTTTTTGCATCTCCCGTGCAGCCTGTCCTAACAGAGAGCAGAATATTGTCCAAAGAAAGTCAGAAAGATAGAACCTCACAAATACATATTTCCTATTAAGCAACTCTAATCCAGGATTTTTCTTGCAGACACTGCACAAAAACTTGATGGGTAGGGCTTACCAACAGAACAACTGAGTGTTTCTAGGCATTATGTGAAAGGGATGATTTTCCCCCAGAATGTCCCAATGACTTTTGTTGAGTCTAATGACTGTTTCTGCTAAGTCTGTTTCTGCTTACCATACGATTTTTTTGCTTTTAGAATAAACTGTGGGTGTTTAGGAAACAATAGATTGCATATAAATATGGGTGACAAAATGTAATAAAATGTTGTCCTTACCATCTGTTTTCTTTGATTCATCCCCCAGACTAGGCTGATCTTTTTTGTCCAACTTATTGTCTTCCTTTAATTCACCTAGAAAGGAGCAATAAGAAACACTAAGCATTTTAATGCAGACTGCAGTTTATTAATGCCTGTAACTCAATCAAATTGCAACATCCACCGGAGATACTCCTTAGGAGAAAAGGTCTGAATTCACAAGCAACTGGATTAACACATTTTCACAGAATAAAGCACCAGACAAAATTTATCCAACTCCTACAGAAAATCAAGCTTTACAATCTACTTCTAAATTTATTCTAATTGTTAACACCTTTTTAAGTGCACATGCAAACTCATACTCCCTCTTGCTGTATGTAGGCCATTACAAATCTGAGCACAACCTTCATTTCAAAATCAGGACTCTGAAACATTTATGCTTTTAAAGGACTAAGACCCTGCAAGACTTCATCACAAGACTCTGCATTAAAGAACCACCTTAGATATCCCAAACAGTTATAAATTATATAATTTTGTCTTACTTTCTCTTACCAATTTCCTTTATCCACAGATTCATTTGGGTTGGTCCTTCGATGACGGTATCAGGGAACAAACAATCATCCTAGCATTGATCACTGGCTTGAGAGTCTCTATAGCAAACCAGGAAAGCAAGGCCTTTGGCAGAGCAACGGTTGATGCAGAATGAAAATGGCAACTTGAGCTGGGGTGTATTTTATGAAGCCAGGAAGGTTAACCAGAGTCATTCTCATTTTCTGTCCTTTGTTAGTCATACAGCAGAGCACATCAGACCTTCCCAGACCATCCCTTCATTGAATGAGAATGCCAAATGCAAGACCAAATGAGAAATAACTTGTGGGGAGAGCTCTAGCAGAACAGGGCTCTTTCAGCTGCAGTGTCCAAAAAGCAGCAAAGAAAGTGTCCTTCCTTCAGATGGCCAGAGAAGCAACAACAGCCTGCCCAGATGGGAGCTTGTCCTTCCCCCCCTGGAGGAGGAGCAGTGAATTTGTGACCCACACCTCCGCACAAAAAGCTGTAAAAGTCTCACTTCAGAATTTTGTAAATGTGAGGTGTGTTACAGGGCTGTATCAAAGCAATGCTTACTCCATTCTATTACTATATTTGTTACTATAATGACTTCATAGCCTCTGGATCAAGATTATAGGTCTCATGTGTTAAAGAGGATCTGATCTGCCTTCAAAATAGTCATGGCCAGTGGATACTTATTTTTGGAACAGCTCAAAAAAACGAGAAATTGTAAAGAAGCAAAGTCTCCCTCTTCCACATCGTGCCTTAACCACTAGAATATTTGTTATTCTTGGATGACAGAAGATTGATCTCTCTCTCCAATTAACTTTCATCATAGTATAAAAGAGGAATGGTTTTCAAATCTTAAAATACTTAACAAGATGGAAAAACATGTCCTCTTCAGTTCTCATTCAGAGCCAAAACTTTTCATGTTTTTCCTCCTAAGTTCACAGTGTGGGTGAGAGAAAAATGAAAGCAAGATGATACAGGACAAGCAGCAACCTCCTCAGCTGATCACACTGCCACTGACTTGGGCTC
Source organism: Fulmarus glacialis (assembly GCF_000690835.1). Taxonomy (NCBI): domain Eukaryota; kingdom Metazoa; phylum Chordata; class Aves; order Procellariiformes; family Procellariidae; genus Fulmarus; species Fulmarus glacialis. Next base: position 19,358 of record NW_009197844.1, on the reverse strand, counting down.
CTTGAACAGAGAGGTATGAGCAGCTCCAAGCAGGGTTGAGGTGTCTGCTTGATGAAGGTGGCCTCTAAAAGAAGGACACTGTCTTCAGGAAATGAAATGAAACTGTATCTAGCAAAGCACAAAAGTCTTCTCACGTTTCCTCCACCATCATACGGCTGATGGTAATGATGAGCTAATATTTTATTTGACCACTGCATAAAGAAGTTGCTTGACCCTAAGTGCGTGCAGGAAAAGATGATGAACACCTACACAAATGTTATTTCACAGTTTCATCTCTCTGAGAAAGCACACAGGCAGCGAGTGACTGAGAGAGACTTCAAACTCATCTGACAACACAATTTCTGAACTTTCATTGAATATAACTTATTATGAATAGGGGACTTTTCAGTATTGTAATATCTACCCTGCCATACTGCCAGCAGCAGAGCAGAACCATGATCACAATGATCTTTTTGAAAGGGATTACAAAGGCAGAGAAATAATAAGGCAAATACTTTATGATGAGATATTAACATATAGGCGTAAAGGAAGCTGTGGTGAACCCAGAGATATGAATGTTAAGATTTCATCAGTCTCCAAAGACTCTGCAGAGATTGTACCTCATAAAGGCCTTTTCCCATAAATTAAGGAGCAGAAATTCTTTTCCTGAGGAAGACACTAATTTTAAGAAATCGTTATAATTCCTTTCAAAGCATTTTTGACACCTGCAGCAGAGCGACATTGCAGAAAAAGGTACTGTCAAAATCACTAGAGCACACTTAACCCCCGTATTGTTAGAAGCATGTAAAACAAAGGATTTCAGAAGAAAAGTCTGATGCAGTCTAACTGGGATTTCATATGTCCCCAACCTTTTTGTCTTCTTGACAATGGGGGGGGCCCATTCCTATTCACCCGCGTAATACTGTCTGAATTAAAATCCCATACATAACAGAGCATGACAGCTTGGATCCCCATAGTCCTTCCAATCTAAAAAAAGCCTAATGATGAAGGGATCACTGGGAAAGGCCAGCACTGATGCAGTCTAACTGGGATTTCATATGTCCCCAACCTTTTTGTCTTCTTGACAATGGGGGGGGCCCATTCCTATTCACCCGCGTAATACTGTCTGAATTAAAATCCCATACATAACAGAGCATGACAGCTTGGATCCCCATAGTCCTTCCAATCTAAAAAAAGCCTAATGATGAAGGGATCACTGGGAAAGGCCAGCAGCCAAGTCAA
>NW_009197844.1:0-18118 GCF_000690835.1 Fulmarus glacialis | reverse complement strand
AACAGAATTTCTGAATTTCTGCCTCTGCTGCCATCTAAACTCACTGCCTGAGCCTGGGACTTTCAAAGCCCGTATGCTCACTCAGGCTTTTTCTAAGAGGATGCTTCTGAGTCTGAGTTTTTTGCTGGTTTTGGACTGGCTGATACTAGCCAAGTTTGTTAGAAGTCACATGTGGCCGTACTGCCATTTTTTGATAACAGCTTCAGGGAGCAGGAGCTGGAGAGGGAAAGACAGTGAAATGGCCAAGAGACCACTGATCTGTTCTCATGGGTCTAATAATTTTTTTTTAATGTTTAATGCAATTTTCAAACAGTTTTCCACCTTTTTGGGTGCAAAAAGTGATTCTTATTTTAACTCAGTTCTATAGCAAGTTAAAACACTGGAATAAAATTTTTGACAAAAAAAAATCTCAAAAAAAAGGCTCATGCCTGCCCTAATAAAAAAACTGAGCAAAGGAAGCATAAATAAAATAGCCCTTAAAAACAGAGAGGGGGAAAAATCCTCTGTCCCAAAACATATTTATCTCTGAGACTCAGTTCAAAGATACCTTTAATTGGCCTTAATAAGAGTTTATAAGCCAACTTCGGCTTCTCCTCTGTCAGTTACCCAAGCAATGAAGCTGTTCGTTGAACCAAGATTATTTGTTTCAGCTTTTAAGTGTGTATCGTAACAGGCTGCTTCATTTCCATGAGAAAAGTCATTTTTTCCGTTCCTCCAAAAGTGCCCAAGTAGGTATGATGAACCCCATCTTTTATAGGAGAACACTACTTGGGAGTTAATTTACAGATTCCAATTCCCATATGCAGGTAACTATGTCAATGTCCAAGAAGAGGCTCTGGGCCCAGGACATCATTTTTCAGGACATCACTGAGGTGAGGTAATGGGTTAAGGGCTGGATTCATGTTTCAGTGGAAGGAGAGAACTCACCATTCTGGACATGCTGTTTCTCTTCTCCCACTGCATGATGAGACTCTGTTCCCTTATCTGTCCTAGGTGCATTTTTCCCTTGAGAGGTTTCGTGTTTGTTCACCCCAGTTTGCCGAGTCCCATTTACATGATTCTTACTGGAATCTGCGCTTTTGTTTTCCCCAGGATTTGGTTCTTTGCTGTTCTCTGTCTTTGCTGCTGTGGCATCTTCAGCCGGCTTCTTCTCATCCTTTTCATCTGTTTTCTTTTCATCTGTTCCCTGATGAGCATTCTCCTCTGCTTCTTTCTTAGCTTTTTCTTCTGCATCCTCAGCAAAGAGGGAAGCAAAATGAGGAAAGAAATCATGATTACCAGTCAATTTGACAAGAACGATACAACTCACACATCTAAATCTACTCAGCTTTTTACATGCAAACAGCTTTTAGTTAGATAAATGTAGGAATTGACTTGACAAGGGAAAAAGAGCACAGGAGAACTTTTTAAGAAAGTATTCTGAAAAAACCACCGCATGTTGGCCTAAATGCATATTATGTGCATGTCCTTTTTTTGCCTATAAGGTTCACCTTTGAAAATGCAGTTCCTCAAAAATTGTTAAAAGGCAAATAAAAAAGAGATATTAGCTATTGAAGGCTCTAGGGGTGCCAAGGTTAGTTTCATTTTTGACACAACAATCAGTCAAACGACATTCAGTTTATCTCATACCGTACCATGTAACTCTAAGCACATAAAAAGTCTTGGTTCTTTGATATCTACGTTTTTCCCCTCTTGTTTCAGGTTGCTTCCAATGCCAGCTTCCTAATCTCTTCCCTTCCACTTACTGTTATCCCTTCTTTATGGCTCTATCCTTTCTTGGCAGACTAATATATTGCTACTAGTACTTGCCCTTCCATCCCAAGAAGTCTTATAGTCAATCACAAATATGCAAAGGTATAAATTCAAAAGTGAGTGTTGAATAACAGCAGCATCTCAAAATATTGTCATCCAGAAAAAAAAAAAAATTCACAGAGAAGCCAATTTCCCCCATTCGAGATACTGCTCTTGTTCTTATCCAGACTTTGGGTCCTGATGCAACACTTACTTATAACATAGGTTGCAAATTACTTTGGCTCCAGGTGTTGAGCCCACTACATTTCTAGCCCAGGTTGGGTACTGCACAACCCCACAGACTCAGCTGCAAAGGCTCTGTGTGGCTTCCTGCATCACACTGGAAAGCAGGACACAACCAGAGCCCCTCAGCGCAGTCCTTGAGCTAATAAACCCGGCTGGGTGCGCAAAGACTCTGGGCAGAGACTCCATAATTTTCTCCCCCTTTTCCATGATCAATAGAGAATTAATCTGCAAAAGCAGCCGAGTAGCTCAACACACACTCAGTTTGGAACCTGTAAGCTTACACAGCTTCAGAGCATATCTATATCCATACTGAGTCCAAGCATTCAGATGTGACTGCCCTATGCCTGTATTCAATATTTCCGGGTCTGCAATATCCCGGCCCATGCATCACGCCATCACAGACAACCAATTGCACTTTAATTGTGAAAGGAATCACAAATAGATGTATCTCCTGGTTTCTGAGACTGTGTAAGCTGATGAGCAGATGAACAGATCCTACAAAACAGTGAATAAAGTCTACCTTGATCCCATAGAAGTATTCTTGACACTTATAAGGAAGATGTTTTGTTCCTTACAGGAGCAGGGTCTTGGCCAGTGAGTAAAAATCACAAAAGAATTTCTAAGTGTCTGAATACTTCTTAAGAGTGAATCAGAACCAGTTTTGAGAAAAATGTACCGATGGGATATAAGAGAGAAAGGGGGAAAGCCGTCTTTATAAGAAATGCCAATCTGTATTTCCTTGCCAGCAACTAACTAAAGTTAATTAATTTATAAATGAATAAATTATGGCTCACACGAAAATATAATTAAATTAGATATGAGCCTCCCTCATTTTATTAATCATTCCTGAAATCTATGGTAGCTTCCACAGACAGCTCAGCTATGCATGTTGATATTTTCCCTGGAGTCTCATGGTATACAGATTCCTCTCATTTGGGGATCTGAAAAGAAAATGCTGCATTTTGCACCTGAACCTCAGGAGAGAGATTCGGCTCAGGAGACGGGGGCTTGCTACAGCACCGTTGGACGAGTGCCTCTTGTCAAAATTAGTGTCAGAAAAAACTTTATCTAAATGGTGCTTTGCACATCAGGGTGTTTGTTTATTCAATTTTTTAATTTGTAGCTCTTTAATGATGATCCTTTAAGCAAAAAGAGATCAGTAATAAACCCACTTACTTTGCCCACACAGTCCGAGAAGTTTTCTATAAATACCACACTCAGGATAAAAACAGCTCACTGATGCTTCTAGGGACAATGCCATTACCAAAGGGAATACAGCATTCTACAAATCATTTAATAATAATAATAGCAACGGTAATAGTAATAATAATAATAGATGGGTTTCCTTCCCTTCTGATCCCCAGTTGCTATTTGTTGTCAGTCAACACTTAAATGCTTTATCTGTCTTCCCTTAATAATTTTTATTTTTATTGGCAGAGCATCTTGATGCATTGCAAGACACCGGTTGGATGGGGGTCAGCAATTTAAACTCCTGCTGCGTGGCAGGCCCTGCTGCATATGGCTAAGACAGTCAAGGCAGATGGAGGGGGGTGCAGAGACTTGCTGCAGGTCAGGAGCAAGACAGCAGCTGAGCAAAGGTTTTGATGCGAGGGCTCTGGAGTCCAAGAACAGTTCCTTAGCCCCCAGCCCATACAAAGGTATGCTGAGCCATACATTCGTATAAATCTTTCAGGATAAAAAAATATGCATGCTTGTACTGCTAAATGGACCCAGAAACACAGAAATTACGTGAAAGACAATGAATTCAGATGAACAGAAGCTGAGACTGCTTTCTGAATCTTTAACCCATAAACCGGAGCCCTGATCCAAGTTATTGGCAATGAAGTTTGGCAAAAACATAAAGTAAATCAACTATTCACGGCTAAAGATTGTCAGAAAGGTGAAGATAAAATGACCTACTCAAGGGCTCCATGTCTAATAATGCAGACTGGTGAGCTCTCTGCTTTCAAATGATCAACTAATTCTTCCATAGACTACCCTCAGGAGCTGCTAGAAGGATTTTTTTATGAGGCAATTAAAAATAAAACATTTTCCTCTCCAGCTAACGTATTAATAACCAAACACTTATCGTCAGGATACTCTGTAAAGAATGGATATGAAATACTGCATCAATACATACTACCAGTAGCAGCATTAGTTAAGCAATGTGTGCACATCTATTTGAATAATAATGAGTGCTTTCCTGCACCTTTAGACAGGCCTTTCAGTTGGAGAGGAACAATCTGCTCTGGCAAGCAGGAGAACTACGCCAAATCTTCCATCAGCCCTGAAGCCAAGGCCACATAATACATTAAAATCGAACTCCTTCCATTTACATGAAATACAACAACTTTATTAAATAAAGGTTTGAGTTAGAAGCATTCAGCTCAGAGAAGAAATTGTATCACAAACAGTTTCATGAAGAAAAAACAATTAATCAGTGATACATTCCTCCTTTTTTGGTTCCAAAGCTGGTCTAAATCACCCCAGGGCTCAAGGAGACCTTGGCAATCATCCAGCCCCTGGAGGAAAGGGGCAGTTATACCTAAGTCATTCTCAACAGATGGCTCTCATTAGTTCTGAAAGATCTCCAACAATAGAGATTTGCCAATGTCTAACCTATTATCAGGTTATAAACACCTGCCAATTTTTTCTCCTCTTAACAGCCGAGGGTATTTGAATAAAAAAACAGTTCCCTTATTTTGCTTCTGCAGTTGTCTTCAGAAAACTACTTTCAGCTATAAACCTTCTCAGCTATAAACCTTCTCAGCTATAAACAACGGTCACCATCATTGGCATGGCTGTACTCTGTATTGTCTGCAACTGGTCCATATGTTTCCTGAACTGCAGTGGCCAAAATTGGACACAGCACTGCTGTGGGGGCCTTGTTACTGCTGAAAAGACAGGAAGAGCACCCCCTAAGAAGAGGGGTCTTAGAAGCAAGGTCTGTTGTAGGTTTTTTTTGGTTTTGGGTTTTTGTTTGGGTTTTTTTTTTTTCAATGGCATAACAGTATTGAATCCTGGTCAACTTGCAACCAACACAGCCCTCATATTCTGCTGAAATATTTGCAGTCCCTCCCAGATTGATGGCATTGTGAGCATTTGCAGCATAGTTCCGAATTCATTATCCAAGTTATCACTAGAAATATGAAACCAGCTGTGAATGCAGAATAACCTGTCCTTCTCCCCTGAACTACCATCCATACCTCTTTCAATCTTAACAGTGAACAACGAATAACCTATCTCTACAAATGCTGTTCCAGCTATTTTTGCACCCACCCTGAATCTGATTCATGACTTTAGGGGACCTCCCTTACAAATTTTTTTTTTCCTCCCATTGTCCACATCCTCTTCATTATGTACACTTACACCACGTAAGAAGATGATAAAGCACCAATGAGTCACATTATTCCTATCTTTCTGAATTCAGTGTAGGTTGTTGACCTTGAAAAACAGATTCTTTCAAACTAATAGTGCTTACTTGGAGAATAATTTGATCAAAGAAGAGCTTGAAGAAGAAGAGGTGAAAAGAATTTTTATTCTTTCACTAAGAAGCCTGGCTGTTACCTTTGGTGGCTTGCGCTTTCCATTTCTCCCGGTTCTGCTGCACCACCTCAGTCCAGGTGGCTTTAAAACATTTGAAGTCCACAGTGAGTATGGAGCAGTTGAGTGAGGCACTTCCTTCAGACCCAGTGCTCTTGACACTTGATCTTTTAACTTCGGAGGGACTAATGCTATTCAGACTGGGACACAAGATCACAAAACACAGAAGAAATCAGTATCCCATACACCCGAATACAGCTAAGAAGAAATAATGACTGTAAGTCTAGATAACTTAACAGAGTCAACGAGGAAAAACAAAAACTAAGCTTGCATCCCTCATCCTCCCCTCCCTCCCTCCCACCCCAGGGCAACCAATGTTAAAGCAAACAGCATAACCTGAGCCAGTATTAGAAATAAAGGGTAGCTTTTCCCTGCTTATTTTTTGGTATCCATAGTGCCTAACAAATAGAATCACTCAAAGTGTTGCCATTACCTTTGTTGTGCATCTTCACTCCCTAAATATTCATTGGAGAGTCAGACAATTCTAGAAATCAAATATGCCTCCTAAAAATTCATCAGTGGGAGCCATTAGACACAGGACGGGAGGCCAACTTTTGTCCAGGGCTTGGTGACCTCAGCTGAGGCTGAAATCAGGCACTCACTTCAGTTACAGACCCTACAGTTGTCTTTCAAGGATGGACACTTCATTGTGCACATTTTAATAAAGGCAGCAAGATAACTGACATAGATATTACATAGTGTAACAGCCCAAGAGTAAAGAATTCACTTGGTAGAGGGAATCCTGACTTGGTAGCCCTACTCTAGGGAGCACTAGCCACGTGCCATTTGAATCCCAAGCCATGGCCTGTCCATGAAACTATTAAAAGAGCAGCTTCTCTACAACAGCAGAGCAGGTTGAATGGGCCAAGACTCCTTACACCCGAACTCCAGGTGAATTCTGGTGGTACTTCACACATTGGTGTAACCCTAAATACTGTCACTAAAGTGTGCTTATACTTCCCAGTCCTCTTTTATATTTCAATCCCATTTATACTTCTAGACATGAAGAAATGAGTGCCTCCCAATGACTTCCTCTACCTTCTCTTTGACATTAGTGACTGAGAAAGCACTAAAGTTCGCCTGATTGCATGGCTATAACCATTTGTGCTCACTGCCTTTGGAGGCATGACTCAGGTTCATGCCAGCCTCCCTCTTTGCCCTCCCCTGGGCTGGAGTTCTCCTGCAACAGAGTCATATCACAAGGTGTGCTGCAGTGTTGGCAGCGCGGATATGGGGCTTTAAGCCACATGGAAGACATATACTGTGGGAGGGAAGCCGGGGGAGTTGGGCACAATGGCAGCATGTGCAGAGTGACAGGAGAGGGTGCATGGTTATTCACCTGGAACGCCTGAACCCGGACATGCCAGAGCGGGAAGCTTCATCAATGAGTGGAGTCACAATCTTCTCGGTCATGTCAGTCAGCACAGTAAAAGTGGGTTCCACGATGAAATCAATGAAACCTGAGCAGAAACACAAGCAGAGTCAAGCAGGCAAGGGGAGCATTTATGTGGAGTCACTGCTTCAGTGATTGCAGACAACCACACTGTAAAAGATAGAGTAAAAAAATCATACCTTGAAAGAGGGATAGGCAAATACTGGAACGCGAAAATGGAGTTAAACATTAATCCCTGACCCAAGAGCCTGGATATAGCATGCAATAAAACGTACCTACTTAAACACTGGAAAGAAATTGCAGCAAATCAGAACATAAACAGATGCATCAGAACTTGTTTTATACGAGGAGTGTGATATTTAAGCCAAATTCCTAGCGGATTTGGATAAAACCCAGTTTCAAAGATGAACTCTCTAAAAGCAGAAAATTAATGTAACAGTAATAATACTGGTAAGCTTTGCTGGTGTGGAGTTACATGCAAACCTCCCTTACTGCGTATCAGTGGGTTGCTGTGAATATTCTCTCCTCAGTGCTCGGCCAGCTTGTTCTTGTTGATAATAAAATAGATTTAGATGTTTTCCCCCCATTTTTTAACATAAGGAAAGGAAAAAAATAAAGGGTCAAATAATTTCTACTTCAGTATACAGTTTGGCAGAGATGAATACGGCTCTGATCTGAATGTTGGGAAGGGCAGACTGAAAGGCTGTGACCATAAGCTCATGAGATGAAAGAAAATTCAAGTTGCGTGGAAAAAATGCGTGAGGAGCTTACAGTACCTTACACCTTCCCCTAAATTCTCATCTGGGGCAAGGACTATTTCTTACATTCATTTTAGCACTTCACTTAGCAAATTTCTTAGCGCTGGAGGTTGCCAAGAAAATAATTATGTCCTTAATTCCTCCTAAGGTACATCGGGATTCAGGTCTTTCCCTACTGTTACAATTTTTAAAGATTTGGTAATCATCAACTATTAATTATACATTCATAATATCATCATTTCTCTGACCGAGTCATGATATGTTTCTATGACAGGCCCTGGCAATTCTAGGTGATGACAGAACAATAAAAGGAGAAGAGACCACCTGGGCGAGGCACCTGAATTCACAGATGCTTTGATCCACATCTTGAGTGCAAGGCAGTTAAGCATCCTTCTACTTCCATTTCCCTCCCCTGATTTTTGCTAAATTTCTGAAAGGATGGGTAATTAAGTGTATTTTCATGCCTAGCCAAATTAAAAATGTTACTTGCAAGTTCTCAGAATTTCACACTAACATTCTGTAAATCTGGAGAAAATACGCATTCAGTCTTATCTGAACATCTGAATCATGTACCTCCATAACACTGAGACAGTCTTATCTATTCAAATTTAGGGAAAAAATAACTCCCTTCCTCCTAGGGAGAAATGTGTGCAGTATAAAGCCACGACAGGGAATTGTGTGCTAGATCACAAATCAGATAATCCCAGCAAACGTCATATAATTTTTTAAAACACTGGAAATTGTGCTGACTGAGAACAGTGTTAAGTGTGCCACAGGAATCCTGAGGATAATGAGAACTTGACTTACATATGTGTGGGTGTCTGCCTGTCTATATGTCTCTTCCATTCCCCCTCACTCAAAAAAATGTTTACCTCTTAATGACCAAAGAAACCCAAGCCATAGTACCTTGTCACTTCTGCTTGGCAAGTAATACCACTGCCATTTGCTCCATCACCACTAACAACCCTGAGACATGCAAATCTCTGATATCAGATGCATGACTGTGTCACTAAATTCAGCACCAGGGTGGTGGGATCCACTTCCCGAGATACTCAACATTTGCACATAAACACAAGGTCCAGTTGTAAGCATCTAAGAAACAAGTTTTCCGTGTGAGAAGAGCCCTGCATCTCATCAACAAAGCCAGGCAGAGGTGGCACAAGGGACCATAGGTAAACAAACTCAAAAACCTAGGAGAACTTTTCTTTGATAAGTGGTATTTTTTCCTCTATTCCCTATAACATGAATAAGTTATTCAACTATGTTACTTTAAAATGGGGATTATAATAAAGTTGGGAAACATAATCTGCTATCGCAGAAACAAAACTTAGGACTTTATTAATAATTATGTAACTTATGCCATATTCCCAAGTGCCTCCCCCACCCTGTGTTCTCTCTCTTCTTCCCTAAAGACACTGTGATTTAAATATAGTGATTTAGTTGGCTAATTAAAAACCCTGAATACTAAATAATGAACCTGGATTTTAAAACCTAGTAATGTTAATGACCATTTTATCATCCTTTTTGTTCTTCAATAGAATGAATGTGGTAAATATTTCTGTACCCCAGTGACTAAGATGATTTTACCAATTAACACTGCATGCTGAGGGTGGATTCCAGGCATGTGCCTAGCATTCATTCATTCCACCTGAGAACGTCACCACGGCAAACACTGGCTAGAGGACAGTTTCTCTAAAGCCCACCACCCAAAAAAAAAAAAAAAAAAAAAAAAAAGAAAAAAGAAATCATCAGCATGCACTCATCAGCCTTTATCCAATGTTTTCTGAAGCTGTAATTTTCTTTCTTGCCAGCCAAAGGACAAAAATAAAAGGATGCTGCTACATTTATCAGCTCCAAAAGAGGACAGTGACAACAAAGGCTGATCTCCAGTCAAACAAGCTTCCTACAGTCTGAGACAGTCAAAGAGGATTTAACTCCTGACATTCTTGTTGGGAAATACAAGTCTTGGCCTGGCTTTCTGTGAAGTTTTTTTGTCTCCCCCACTCTGATAAGCAGCCTGACTTCTGGACAAGAATCTCTTCTGATTTCTGTACTACACTGTGGTACAGAAATATTTACCACACTCATTCTATTGAAGAGGAAAAAGGATTATAAATTGGTCATTAGCATTAACATTAATAGATTTTAAAATCCAGGTTCATTATTTGATATTCAGTTTTTTAATTATCACTTTAAACTCCGAACAATTTCTTCACAAACTGAAGCAACAGGAGAGAGAGATATTCTTTCTTTTGAGGAGGTTTTTGCTGTTAGATTACTTCATTTCCGTGGAAGAAGTCCGTATTGCAAAACCTTCAGTCTGCATTTGTGAAAATCTTTCATTAATAAAAATGCTTGCCCACGTTTGTTGCACCTGCAATGACCTGAGAGCTGCAAACCAGCAACTACAAACAAGTCGAGCCACTAGGCTCTGATTTCTAGGCTCTGTCCCTGACAGAACCAAGAGCACAATTTTATTTCACAAAGGACAGACGTCTTTTATTTGTGGGAACCGATGACTTCTTGCTGCAGATAATAGCACAATTTAGAATTCAAGAACAACTTACTTTTGCAAAGAAACGTAGTAATTATTATTCCAGGGAATGATTTGTTAAGGCTATCAATCAGTTAAATAAATGAATGGGAACAGATTATTTGTCTGAGAATCTAGCCTACAATTTCGAAAGCCTTACCTCAACAGATAGCCAGAAAATGTAAGAGGTTTTGATTTAACAAAGGAGACGTTACAGAAAGCTATTGCCAATATATGCAGCAGACTGAGAAATGAACATTTTATAATGTTAGAAGGCAAGATTTATAGAGAGTAGCCTATTAATGTCAATGGATTACTGAACTGCACAAATCAAATATAATGACAAATAGTATATGACTAAATAAGGCTGCCTTTGCATACTGACGAGTGCTTCTTTTGTAGGGTGGAATTGCTTCGGTGATGATTTAATTCATCATTAATTTTGCAGTGGCTTGACACAAGGGGCATCACTGCAGAAGTTTCTTGGCTCTCCTGGCCTTCCTGAGCAAAGGAACACAAAAGAGGACAAGGAAAACTGGTTTCCAAGCACACACAATCCTATGTAGAGAGAAGCGCAACTCCTCTTCCCTGTAAGGAGCGAGGGACATATCTGAAAGCTGACAGAAAGGATGTGAAAGAGAAATCTCTACATGCGCTTCTCTCCACACCAGCCAGAAAGAGAGTTTATCTTCTCCCACAGCACAGCAGTCGGTGTAGTGTGCCCAGGAGTCCTCAACATGGGTTTTAGCTGAGGCTGCAGCACTTCAAGTTTGCTGCTGCTTCCCTGCACCGAGCTGCTGGCAGAACACAAATGTCCTCAGCAGTTGCACGGCGCTCTACACACATTCCCACTCTTCTCGGTTACCATTGCAGAGGAGTAAACACTACAAGTCTGGCAGCCAGGCCAGGCTTGCACAGGGCTTTTCAAGTTCAGATTCTTGGCTCAACTGTCTAAACTTCCAAAGCCAGAAAAATCTGGGATGGGGTCCCTCAGAGAATGGCTTGCCTAACAGGAACAATGAAATAATTTTAAACTGAAACGGCTCTTAGCCACAGATATGAATCCGAACTTTCCTAGGTTCAGGGATATCTTTGTCTTGTTCTTTGAGCGAAATATCATACTTCAAATTTTTTGTTTGTTTTCCTTTAATACATTCTCTCTCTTTCTGCTTCTGGTCTCAGTTTCCTCATTTTTAGGGTCCATGTTACCTTTCTTTTGTTATTCCATTTGGCACCCTATTCTCTAGTCGAGGTTAGATCACATTCTTCTGTTTACTTCACTTCCTAGGTATAAAAATCCACCCACAAATCCACCTTTTCCATTGTCTTTTGTTGCTCCCAGCCTCCTGAATAGTTTTGCTTCACTTAGCTCCTCTTGTTTTCTCACCAAATATGAGGCTTGTTCACTCAATACTTTTTCACTCAATAACTGGAGAAGAGGTAGAGAAAGCGCTGTTGGTGAGTCTGTAAAAAGATCTCTGTTTCTGAATGGGTGGAGTAGAAAAAGGTTTGCTATTTGCTTGGCTTCAGTGGAAAATATCGGTTGGCTTGAAGCACTGGGAGGGAAAGGGTGAGAGGAATAAACGGAATAACACACAATAGGTTTTGCCCAGGTCATCGAAGGGACTGACATTACATTTTTATGTCCACCAATGATACTCATATCACAACACATCGCCGTGTGCACCTCATCTTCACAGCTCAGAAAACCATGTAGTAGAGTCATAACCAGGCACTGTAGTCATCTCTGCAGACACATCAGAGGTAACTTGATTAATGCATGGAGCCACCACCATAAATTTAATGGCTCCTCAGCTTGGAATTGTTGATTGGGGAAAATAACGCCATTGTGCTTTATCTCCTCTCTTTAACATAGTTCCAAATGATGAGAGATCACAATGATCTTAGCCGCACAGGGAGGAGTAAGTTTTGCTTTTAAAATGCTACTTTGCGTGCACCAAAAGGGACATACCTATTTGAGACTGAGCAACCATAGTAGACTTGCGATCACACAGTGGAGAGAAGGGAAGTCCTAGTTCTGCTTCTTTGTCACCCTGGCGAAACAAAATTGAGAAGAAATTAGAAAAAGACAAGACACACACATTGCACTTTAATATCTTAGGTCACAACTGTAAAAGCTTCTCATTTTACTTTCTTTAAGTTTTTATTTTGTTTTTTGTCTTTTTTTTTTTAACACAAATTGTGGAGAATTTGAGTCTGGCTGAAAAAGCTGTAGTCCAAGGAGAAGTTGGTGAATTAAGCATCTTGATTCCAGTGAATATTTCCTCAGAACTTTCCCTGCTTGCCTGGTACTTCTATGCATCAACTAAAAACCCACTTGACCACAAGGACACTTCTCAGTGCAGTTCTAAAGAGAACCCAGCAGAACTTAGTTCTCAAAGCAAACATTTCAAGAGAAAACATCAGTGTCAGGTCTGATTTTTCAGGGCTTGCACTTCTTTGCATGTCTTTTTTAGTCTTTCAGATAAGGAATTCATAGGTCATGGCTGGCCACATGCAGATTACTTTTTTCTTCTAAAGGAAACACTGACATTGTCAACATTTCACATAAATGCTTAAGTACAAAAGTCCAAACACGCCTTCCAGCCCCCAGAACTGAAAGTCATTTTCTAACATCAGAAGATGGTGCAGAAGATCAAGTGTTATAATCCCATTTTCTTCCAGTCTTTCAAGCTGCATATTCTCAAAAAGCCCCTTAACTTGGTTCAGTCACTCTATAACATATTGCTTTATGCTGAGAAGATATATAGTATGACATAGTTGCAATAGTCCCCACTGAGCATTCAAATTTAAATAGCCTGTTAACTATACTATAGAATCAATTCCTTAAATCAGCAGCTTACTTTAACTGTGCTGAACTTCTTGCCAGTGTTCTGACTAATGTCAAATGGAAGCTAAAATAGCCAGCAAACTAATCAGAGAAAAACTTCTGTAGGCATAAGAAGAGCTGAATAATTCTTCTTTTTGTTAATATAACATAAATGAAATGGGGGCACAAGTCCTGTTAGAGTTTTGGGTGGAACAGCAACCAATAGTATTCTTCTATTGCAGAACAATTTTGCTTTACGTTAGGAGTCTGACATACAAATATCAGGGTAAAACAAGAAACTAAACACAGAAATATTTCAAAATAGTGTTCCTTTACTGTGTCTGCTGCATCTCTCAGGAAAAGCCAGCTCTTACCTAATCATCATTCTTCTCTTACTCCTTATGCCTCTTAAAAATCCCAGTGCCTAATTCTCTTTAGGAAGGAACTCCTAACTGCCTTTCTGACTGCTCAGAGAGATACTTGACTACTTCTAAGCTGTTTGGGCAGCTCCCTCATGGCTAGCTAAAATGCATTAGTAAAACAAATTAATTCAGGCAAGATGTTTGCTTCAAGAGAGGCTCACCGTAGCTGCTGAATGTAAAAAACCAGTATTGTACTCAGAAGCATTACTCACACCTACAGCATGGTTACTTGGTGTAGGAAGACCTGTGTCACATCACAAAATACTTGGAAACCAATAGGGCTGGGGACCTGTACTGATATAGGTTAAGTCAGACTCTATGTCTCTGCAGAGCTCATAACAGAAAAGACAGGAGAGGGTCTGCAGGTGAAGAGCATAAGGACATAAATACCTAATCTGAGGCCAGCCCAGTCTCTTATCCCCATGGTCCGCTCTGGCTAGTGGTACTTCTCAGCTTGTGAGAAGGGTGTGTGTTGTTCTTCTGCTGTCAGGTAGGGATGTATTTATTGATCTAGCTCTAAATAACTTCAATGAACACAAGTCTACGCTTCACAGTAAGCTTAAGGGTCTTCTTGAAGAGAGAATTAATACTGCATCTGAATTTGGAACTAGAATACAAGTTTTATATAAAGCTTTATCTAAAAGTGGAGGCATTTGTCATTCAAAACTAAAATAGGATTTGTTGGCTGAAATTAAATTATTCTTACGAAAACATAAAATAATAATTTTGTCTTCATTACATGTGTAAAACAGATCAAAACTTGGGCTTTTTGTGGTCTCATATCTAGCTAATGTTAATTCCCTCACCAGTCTTTAGGGGACTCACCAGTGGTGTATTTTAACACATCTAGTATAATTTTGAGCTAGAAAAGCATAAACATGCACAGAGTTTTCCCTAAAATGTATGTGAAAATCATCCTACCTGCATGAGCTTCCTATGTGGCAACACAGAGACAGCTGCAGGTATGACCTACCTGCTTCCACCTAGTAAACCCATTTTTGTTTTGAAAAACAAATTAAAGGATTCATTTCAAAGCAAATTCTTGCAATGTCCTTATTAAGAAGGGATTCCCACAATGCCTTTAAAAACAGATGCCATTTTAAAAAATTGTTAGAACTTTTAAAAAATTGTCATATATTTTTCTTTTTTGCATTCAGATTTACTACAAAACATGAAGTTATTGAACTTTGGAGGGAAATTACGTGCTTAGTTTAGTGATTCATATTGGTGAAAAGTATCCTAAACACTCCTAAGTGCTCTGTTTACTTTTGCTTATTTTTTTAAGGCAGCTCTTTAAATGCTTTTAGTTAGTCACTTAGGGAGCTTATAGCTATCACACAAAGTTTAATGATTTGTCTAGATTTGTGGGTCCGTCAAGAGGTGGTCCACTGTGAGCTATACACTAGATCAGCTCACTTCATCTAAAGTAAGGGTAATGCATTTTTCAAATCTACCTCAACAATGTAAGTACAGTTCTATAAAGTACGGCTACCTAAATCTGTTTTCTATGGTTCTACAGCTAAGTAGAACATCACATATTCTATATTTTCCTAATTTGAAACACATATTAGCTTCCCAAATTAGAATTTCTACTATGTAGCTAACGTCTATATCTATAGGCAGTGTATCAGACACTAACTTCCCAAGAAGCATAATAGCCAGTGCTACTGGTGCCAGTCGAGAAAGCTTCATATCATTTAGGAGGTTCTTGAGAAAATCGGAGAAGAAGGAAAAGATCTGTGTTCATATTTTCCTACTTCCTTGCCCAATCCTACATGCTCCCTCTGTGCTGCAGAAATGCAGAGGAACTTCCCCAGCTTTACCTGTCTGAAGAACTCCTCTAGCAAAGACATGGTCCAGCGATGATGGAGATCCCAGGCCTTGGCTGGATGACTGATATCTGCTGTATGCAACAATAGTGATAAGGCTTTCGGCTTGTCAATTCTGAAAACCCAAAGGATCAAACAAATTAATTGTCTGCTCTTGCAGTGGAGAATGACAAAAATCTCACCTAAGCAGGGAAATGAGGTCATTAGAATCTTTGCCCAGGATATTAATGGAATAATTTCTGTGTTCATAAAATCAGACAACTATGAAAGATTGTCTCATCTCTAACATATACCATTGCTGTTGTAACAGAGACATTAAGAAGTGCAAAAAGAAACTTTGCTCAGCCTTGCTGAGTTGCTTTCCAGGCTTGCTTGTCTGCACAAGCAGGCATGAAGAGCTGCTGTGTTCCCCATTTCAGCTGGGCTGCATTTTATGCAGCTCAGAATAGAAGTTGGTCCCTACCATTTTACTGTAGTAAACAGTTAGGATCTGATCTCAGGGGCATTGATGAGTCTACGCAGTAATTGATAAATGTTTCACTGCTAGAAAACTGGTGTGAGGTCAGAAGGGGATCCTTGCATCTGGTTTCACAGAACAAAAAAGGCTGGCAACTTCTTAAAACCATAACCTGAGAGGCTAGCCCAAGAACCCAGTAAATAACGTTTACGTGGGATGGGTAGTCTTGTTTTTTTAATTCCAGCTTTTGGCTGTCTGAAATAGCTGGAAGAGTTGTAGCTTCTGAGAGGACCAAGTGGCTAGCCACACTCTGGTCTGGTACAGGTATAATTCTGGGAGGCTCTGGACAGACCTGTGTCCAGGGTGAAAAAATTACTATTACTCAGTGCTTTCTGCAGTATAAAAGTAATTTTATGGGGAAGAGCTATGGACAAAATATTACAGCTCCCAGTGGCATACTGGGAAGAAGAAAAGGCCTTCCCCATATCGCTCCATCTGTTATTTTCCAGTCCTTCCCTCAGTGGATCTCAAGTTGTTTTCATCTGTTCTCTGGTTATGGTGCAGGCCCCTTGCAGAGGTGGCAGCTGATACAATCTGCAGGAGGGCAATGCGTAAGTTGTGTTCTGCAGATCTTATAACTTTGAGTCATACTCAAGCTGTAGAGGTCACTCAGCTGGATCATGTCCTTGATGTTACCCTGATATGCAAAGGGAAAAGCCCGGGGAGGCTTATCCCAACATGGTGACCTTTGCAAGCTTTCGTCCACCAGCACAGAGTAGAGTTGTGTGTATAGGGGGGTGCCAGTCCACTCCTAAGTTAATTCAGGCAAAATTCAACAGCAGAAAAAGAATCAATGTGAACATCAAAGAGAGTGAGGGCCTCTGGAGAGGTACTTTTGAAGCACCAGCTGAAACGCAGCCCCTCACTGCACAGTGTTGTGAAGTGACTCACCCTTCTGGCTGCTGCAAAGCATTCTTCATGGCTTTGATTTGCTGGAAGTGACAGGACATATCGGTGGCCAGCACCATCTCAATCACTAGAGCTCTGAATTCCCTTTTGGATGGCATCATGATGAGAGAAGCAAGGAAAGAAACACAAAACCCAGCATCAGATACACTCCAGTTTCTTTCGTTGTCTATCTGCAAATTATTGACAGTATTTCTGCCTTCATATGTCACTCCTTCCATTATCCCTCTTTCAGGGACAGGGAAGAGGATGAATGATTTTCTACACAAACACAGGAGTGGGAGGGCTGCAAATTAAGCCAGGTGGCTAATCCTTGCTAAGAGAAATCCTAGATGTTTTTTGAAAAGCGCGTTAGTGTTAGTACTCATTTTTCAATTAAGCACAAACCTCTTATTTTATAGCGTATTCTTAGAAGGAAGTAAAAAGACTGTTTAAAGCCTCGGCATGAATCAGGTGAACTTTTGAACCTGAACCTCTATCCAATTGACTAAAACTGGTCAATACCTATGTAGAAAGTTTAATCATATTATTAAAGGAAAAACAGCATGTTAAAAAAAATGTCCTAGTATATATGATGCACATATACAGTCAAGACCTTTGACAACCTACATTACTTCCCTGATATTATTCATTCAAACTATTCCTCTATGAATTTTTGTTAAGCAAACTTGTTTAGGATCCAGTTGAAATTCCTTTGAAGATAACACGGATGTCCTAGAGATTTTAAAATATAAGAACATTCTGACCTAGCACACAATACAAATTTATTTTCTCTTTCTCTCAGTTCGGCTATCCACAGGTTAACAGAGGAAGAACAGCCCAAGGTTAGCATACCAGCTCTAGATTTGGGAGATTCAGAAATGGGTCAGCTTTCATTTAAAAATAAAAGTTACCATTCTTCTTTTCATGAATGTTTCATGAAGGACATGGACTATTTTGAGCGTGTCTCTTTTGCCTCTGGTGGCTGTGCTCAAGTTCCAGCCCCAGGCCACCACTGTGTAGAGACCCAAGACTGCTGTGCTTACCCTGTCGCACGGGTGGCACGTAATATGTCCCCCGGCCAGGAGTTCTGCACACACGTTAAGATGGCATCAGCTGGCCTCACTCTTCCCCCAGTATACCCACCTCCTCCTCCCCACCCTTACGTACAATCAGTTGCATAGCCAACAGCATTCAAGATGATGATATGGTGGCTGAAAACAAACTTATTTTAAATTATTTTGGATCTTTTTTTTTAACCAGTCCTGGTCAGTTCCCTGGTCTGGTGAGCCTACCAGGGGAGGTGCCTCG
>NW_009197843.1:2319-14276 GCF_000690835.1 Fulmarus glacialis | reverse complement strand
GGGGGGGGGAGGGGGGGCAGGGCAGCTCGACTAAGACTGGTCAAAAAAGTAAGATGTTTTCGTTTTATAAAATGCCACATCTCTCACAGTGGAAGGGAGCAACCATTCCCAGGTATAGCCAATAGCCCATTCCTTAAGGCAAAATATGGGAAAAACAGTCTCCATTCTAAATCAGTCTGAAAGGGGCTTTCCCCTATCACAAGTGCTTACCTTACACGTCTAGAGTGTTCTTTGTTGCCAGGTCTTTATTCTGTTGCTAGAGACCGTTATATAGTCTTTTGGACAATGATCAATAATTTCATCCATCATTGCAGAAATGAGGGGATCAATATCTCAGCTTAAGAAAAATTTTCTACGTAGTAAAATAATGCTTTATTCTAGTACTTTTTCTGAGAATCACAGCCTTGAAATTCTTAATGTTGCAGCAACCTGTGAATCATTCACCTTCCTCCTTTCCTTTTAAACTGTTGTCTTGTAGATTATTTTTTTCTTTGTTTAGTAAGAGCTACTATTCTGTGGCTTCAGAGCCAGAAATGTTTACCAGAAGATGCTAGTTTATAGCTTCTGTTGTTTTTAGGGTAGTTTTGTTGCTGAGGTAAACCGGTAACATGAGCAGAGAGCAACAGCCTCATCGTGTAAGCTCCTCCTGGCAAGAGAGTCCGGTTGGACTCCAGCAGAGCTCTGTTCAGTCAGTCTCACCCTAGCAGTAATGGAGGGAGTTGTCTCATCCCTTGGCTTTCCTCAGGCATGTGAAACCTTATTTCCAGAATGACAGAGGCAGCTATTCCAAATCCTGGTACCCACAGGCAGGGTTAAATTTTCTATTCTAGTCTCAGTGCTTAAATAAGAGTAAAGATTAAAAAAAAAAAAAACAAACAACACAAAAACAAATAAACAAAAAAAAAACCCCCATACATATATAGGCTATGAAGGAGGTGTACCCCTTTGGTGCATTAGCTGAGAATTTCTCATGGCTGTAGGCTGTCTGCCAAGTCAACAGGCTGATCTGCATGTCTGAGTAAATCCAGTCCTCAGGTAAAAAGTTGAAATATAAACAGCAGAACTATTGTGAATTCTGAGAACACCATGAGTAATAACTGTCTGCTCAAGCAGCTTGTCTAGTGGTAGTGGCTTCTTCAAATATACTAAACTGTTGTGAAATACTTTACTCAGTTAATGAATTGAGACTTGCACAGCCTTGAAGTCAACTTTTCTGTTATTTCCCCCGAGTACTCGGTCCTCATCTGTTCAGCTCTTTAAACTGCTTTGTTTTAGCTGCTTGGTAGTTCAATAATACTGTAGTGAGCTGCCGTAGCAACTTTTACAGAAGGATTAATTGAAGCACTCATTCTCATGACTCTCCGATTTGGCATCAGATATGTTGTCATGTATTGATTGTTGCAGGTAATACGCTGAAGAGTTTGTCATACATTGAACAAGCAGAAGTAGAATGGAAAAGTCCTAATGACCATTGTCCAGTTCTAACAGTACTTTCTCCCTAATATACCATGAGATAAGTTTTAATCTGTTTCCATCAGATTTTCATATCCTTGCTACAGTAACAGCAGGCATTCCCTTCCAAAGATACAAGGTGACCCTTTCTTTGTCTCAGTTAATGATTGTTCAGCTAACTTTCATCCATGACAGAGTATATCAGAATAGAAGTATATCAGACATTTACATGAATATAAAAGAGTTCATTAGGAATCATGCTCCCACTAAATCTATGAAGCTGCTGTGACATGAATTGTCTGGTTTACTGTGATACCTTTACATGGTTAACAGAAGGTGCTGCTTGACCATCAAGAATAAACATGGATAGCATGATTCATGGTAACTATCTTCAAGCTTCAGGACAAGCCAACAAATAGTGTATTGCTATATCTACTAGGAAGCAGTCAAGAAGTAGCTGGACTCTGTAAAAAAAATTCACATGCAGTACATGACATAATTTTCTCTAAAATGTATTTCCTACTGAGCAGGTGGTCAAACCTTTATAACAGGGAAGAGATAGCTGTACACGTTCTAAAGTTTTGAAAACCAGTGCATGTGATAAAGAACCTTTTATGGAGCAGTTAAGAGACACCAAAAAAAAAAAAAAAGCCCATTATTTTATATTGGGAACACTGTTGCTGATCTACCATACTGATTTTACACTGATGACAAAGATTTTGTTTGTATGATAGCAGATTGAAGGTTTTGTGTTCCAGCAAAAAGAGGGTAAAGAAAACATGGAAAGAATGTTTCATCATTCTTTGACAGAAGTATAATTCTTCAGCTTCTGTTCACCCAAAGTCACTTTTACTCAAGGCTCTTAAATTTATCTCATCTCCCAAATAAGCCGCAAAGCTTGCAGAGAAGCAGGATCTCATCTGTTGCCTGCTGCTCAAAAATCACTACCTGGTTCTCAAGATTTCTCCTTAAGTAGTCTGTCTTTTACGCTGTTGACATCCCAACCTGTTGGATAACGTCTTTTTGCCCCAGAAAGACTTCAGTTTAGCTTAAACCACTCCCTTTTTGTCTCCTTTTGGGAAAACTGATAATTAAATAAGCCAGCTGCGTAGAATTTTTTTTTCATCCATTTCACATGATACCACCCTCTCATATTCTGTCTCAATCCTTCTAGCCCGTATGATTATACGTAAGAAATTGGACATAGAGACAACCATTATCTTCTGGTGCATCTTTGACACCATGGCTTATGCTGAATGATGAAGTCATGTGTTTGCGGCACAGAGTAGACCTGCATGTCATGTTTGATCCCTCACTCTGTCATGACTGCAGATTGTCATTGGTTTGGAGAATGAAGTGTCTCCCACAGTACTTGAAGCTCCACTGCCCATGTTGGCAGACATCCTTTTCTACTACACTTACTTAGTTTTCCCTTGAAGCAATATAGTATTTCTCTTTTCTTCTTGCTTTAGGGCTGCTCCTAGGCCTACTGCTGAAACACTGGCTTACATTAGAAATTGAATCCAAGAGAAACGCATTTTCTGACATACTAGAAGTTTACAGATATATTACTTTAGAGGCTTATAAGCAGTCCTCTGTCTGAAGGCTCAACTATATTAGTTAGTTCAGAGCATCTTAACTTCATTCATTTTGGGTAGTGAACAGTTCTGCAAGTGTGGAAAAATGAAGAACAAACTTGTGTTCTCCCCCGACATGATCTCTAGAAAGAATCTTCTTCATCTTCAGAGTGTGTCTTTCAGGGATACTTCATGCTTTTTCTGTTTGAACTTTCACAGAGTCATTTCCTACATAACAGCATTGATGTATTTTACTTATTTTGGGATCTGCACAGGTTTGCTGTGTTTGCTGTTTATCACCAGTCTAACTGCTCAATTTCCTTCAAAAAATGACAGAAATCAACAGAATATGTTCCAAACAGTCTGAACATCAGAACCAAGCCAAATGAATAAGCAGTCTTTGTCTGAGCAAATACCACTGCAGGTTGAAACAGAGGATTAGTGTTTCGTTCAGTTGTATAAACAGCAGTAAAGAAGGACATCAGCATCCAGAGCTGCATGAACAGGAGCACAGCCAGGAGGTTGAGGGAAATGATTATCTCTACTTAGGACTCGCTAGACCACATCTAGGTATGGCGTCTAGTTTTGGGCTCTCCCACCAGCCAATGCAAGAAACATGTTGAACAGAAGCAAGTTCAATGGAGAGCCACCAAGCTGATCATGGCTGGAGCACTTACTCTGTGAGGGGAGGCTCTGGGACCGGGTCTTGTTCAGCCTGGAAAGAGATGGCTTTAGAGGTAGCTTCCCAGGACCTGTGGAAAGGTTAGGGAGAAAATGGAGCTAGGCTCTTCTCAGAGGAACATTGTGGGAGAACAAGAGATGACAGACATGAAGAGAAACAAAAGAGGTTCGGACTGGATGTAAGGAAGAGTGTTTTTTACCCTTTGAGGGCAGTCCAGGAGAGAAGCAGGATGCCCAGGGAGGTTGTACACTCCATCCTTGGTAGTCTGCAAGACCTGACAGGATCAAGCCATGAGCAACCTGGTCTGACTTCATAGCTGAATTTTTCTATTTTATAAAATAATAATTGGTTAACACATTTAGGAGGCAGAATTCCCCTTAACATTAATAAACATTCACCGATAGTCAGTTGTGCCTAATTTCAAGAGTTCTAGGATGATCGCACAAGATGAACTTGACAAAATATGTATATATATATATATACACACAAAAGTTTTCAAATTTGCCTATAAATCCAAGGCAAGGATATAGATGCCTCCAGGGCCTAGAAGAACAGAAGGGATTCCCCTTACTTTAGGCCTGACGCCAGCCCAGGTGGCTGTGGCATCCTACACTGGTAGGTGTTTAGTCAAGAGAAGCTAAACCCGTGGGTTTAAACACTCAGGCTGGGTAAGGCTTAGAACCAAGGCACTGAAAGTTTGCCCATTAATCCTGGCAGACCAGTGCTCATGCATTGGACGCCAATTTTAGGAACGGTAGAGAGACTTTCATGTATGGGTGCAGGTTATCTTAAGGCACTTTTTGCAGGCTGAGGGAGGCTTAAAGCTGAGTTTGTAGGCATAGCCACATCATCTTGTTCTTTCTCCCTGTCTGGATTAAGTATCTGAGAATTTAGCATGGTGGCTGTTGTGAATCTCAATGTAGGAAACAAACTCTACACTAGGGAACCAAATCGGCATTATGAATCCCATCTCATACCCCTTTGCATCACAGCAGCCAAGTCTCATTTTTTGTAATCCTAAGTCTCGTTCCTGGAGAACTAAAAAGTCAAACTCTTTCAGCTCAGCCAGTGAGGCAACAGAAGTGATCAGGGTAGTCACAATAATAATAAATGGTCCTTGGTCTAAATATATTTGCCTGAAGATATTCATACAGATTAAACTGATTTTTAAAAAAGACATAAAACTCAATAATTATTAATGAAAATTTGCTTAGCTGTAGTGCAGAAGAAAAAAGGAGAAGTACTTTTCTGTTATATAGCAACTCTCTTGAAGAGCATGAAGGACATGAAAAAGCACTTGCAATGAATATTAGTAAGTATGTTCAGCAACTGATTTTATTTTTTTCCAGCAAATATGGAAAAAACCAATCAAGTGATAATACATAAAGGTCAGATCATTTAATCACTGTCTATTCGAAACAGGAGTAATTATATTAAAGAGTGAAACATGGAATGAATGTAGAAATAGGCAGCTTGAGGTTAAACGACTGGGTCACTGTTACTGGATGTTTTGTTGGGTTGTTTTTCATTTGACTACACGAATAAGCGGTTCTTCAACAAAATTAACAAGTAGGCAAAAAGGATAAAGCAATAACTTAAATGTTGTTTCGTATGATCCAGAAAGTGGATGTATCTTAATTTTTCAAAAGTTAAACTAACCTGAGACCAATCTCAGGGTTGATACAAGCTGTATTCCAAATTTTCTTTTTAGCCTGACAGGCATAATACTTCCCTAATTTCAAGGTTTAAACAAACTAGCTATGAACATCCTTCATAGAAGAGATGTGATTCTTTTATCTAATGTTAAACTCACAGTTTCCCACAAGGGCAACTCTCTTGACTCCTTCAATTGTTTCTCTTTCTAGCCACTGCAGGTGGCTTATCCTCACTTTCCAGCTTTTCTCAAGAGCTGATAAGCTCAGTTCTGACCTGTGTGCTTCATCTTTTGGCCCAGATTTTACACCTGACACCACAGGGCATCCTGATACATCTGTAGTCCAGCCAGATAATATAACCTGCGCAGAGTTTACATTTCTGAAGACAAGAAGTAAAGCGGTAACACTTCCCATTTGTTTAAAACATATTCCAGGAATGCAACAGAAGAGCACAGATAACAAAGGACAGAAGATTACTAGAGTCAGTTGAATTTTTAACATAATTTTTTTGGTAAGTTGCTGCTTACCTTATTGTTTCTCCTGAGCATGGAGTCAAAAAAAAAAACGCCAAAGCAACTGCAAGTCTGAAATATGATGGTATTACTGTGATGAACTGTCAAAAATCTCTTCCACTGGATTGAGGAAGTGACCACCTGCAAAGGAAAGGACCACGTTTTCTTAATCATGCCCTAAAACACTTCTCCAGCCAGGTCTGGTTCCTGAAATCTACAGTTAATTGTTTCACATTGGTGAGCAGTGGTGCGTATGAAATGGGAGGGGTGACACCCTCCCCCTGTTTAGTGGAAGCTTTTGCACCCAGTTTGGGGTGTCTAGGATTTCACTAAATAAGGGGTATACCTGCAGTGAGATACGCCTTTCAGTTATGTGGATGAGAAAATCCGAGGTTTTCCCCAGCAGTGCCTGTTTTGTGCAGCCACATCAAACAACATGGCTGTGCTGTGACCGCTGCAGACTTCCAGCTTGTGGTCCGTTAGCGTGCACAAACCTCACAGTTCACTGGCACAAACCTGTTGAAACGTTCAGGGTCCCAAATGATTCTTTAATAATGGAACAGTCAGCGATTCACACAAAGACCCATTCCCCAAAATTTAACCGCTTTCTAAAAGAGAAAAGTAAATCCATAGGATTAAATTTTAAGTTCTTCCAGGAACCTGAAAAATGTTTCTTTTCCTCTGTGTGTGTAGGACAAGGCAGGGGCTTACTTAAAAGCTTGCGTTTTCATTTTCCCCAGTTGCATTGCCTTTCTACTTCTGATTCTGGAAAGGAGAGAGTATCAGAATCTTCCAAGCTAAGCATTTTTCTTCATAAGGAGATTTAAGGGATACATTTCAAGTGTCTGCAAAACTTAGTGATTTTTTTTTAATCAGCTTTACTTTGTACTCTGTTGCCTGAAAAGTATTCCTTAACTCCTCCAGGCTGTTCTAACTGTTCTCTCTGCAGTTCAGTACAGACTTGGAGCTGAAGCTGCACAACCAAGAGAGGGAACAGTCACACCACCAGTTCACCCTGAGGTGGGAAAAGATCCTCAGGGGAGGAACAGTAACAAGCTCCAAAGCTAGCATGAGAAAGATTTGTTCCTGTTCACAGGATGCCAAGTATTCTGGAACAACAGCTGAAACTGTTAAATCAAACCCAGAGATTGTCATCATTCAGAAGTATCCCCAGCTGATGTGTTTTGTTGATTGCTGTATTCCAAACAGCAGCTGCCTGGAAGAGTTCTCTGGGGTGTCTCATCTCCCATCTATCTAAGTGTGCTGTATTTTAAAGCATCAGTAAAGCCTGAAAAAAACAACTATAAGGGCTCCTAACAGGTGATGAAAGAGTCCAAGATGGCTACTAGAAAGATTTTATGCTTTAATGTTCTTTGAGACTCCTTTTTTTCTTCTAGAAAAAGAATTCAGGATCTCAAGGCGTGCACTTCCATGCTTGTAGCCTCTTCCCTCACATACAATACCACCTGTAACTCTGGCAGCGCTCCAAAAAGCATATTAAAATGAAATTATTTCCACCCCAAAGGCTAAATACTGCAAATATGTTCACAAGGAAATCCATAGTAGCAGTCACTGAATTATCTAGCAGAATAACACCAGATAATGCCATTTGTTGGATTCTTTCTTTAAGCAATAGCTCTGTATTAAGATTTACATGGGCTGAGAAGGTAGATTAGATTTCTTGCCTATCAACCTTTACAATGACCTTTCAAGATTAAAAGGTTGCTTTTGGCCAAAGCAGTGTCATACTGAGGTTTGCTCCATCCTCTGCTGGGGCAAATCCTTAATGTTTTGTGTTATGTCATGAACAAAGGAAAGGTAATTTAAAAGGCGCAAAGGCAGCTTCTAGAAAGCTGCATTACCACACAGACATCCACCCTATAGCAAGATTGAATTGTAAGGTTTTAAATGCTCATGGTAGAGTGCATAGTTTCAAAGCAAAGATAAATGATTTCAGGCTGCCAAACTTAATTAAAGGTTGGAATAAATGTTCTCCATTAAAATTCATCAATCCATTTGGCTGAGATGGAAGAATTTCAGTCACGTCTTTTTTAATTGCCTATAGAAAGAAATGAAGAGATAGCAAAGTTAAAACTGTTGAAACAGATACTCAGTGTCTAAATATTATTCAGGATCTTAATGATATTAAAAGAGGAGTGCAATTAATTCCCCAGCATATTTTTAACCTGAAGAGACTCTTAAGTGTAGCTGAAGTAACATGAGTAGCAGTCAGCTGCAGGTAGATATGTTCATGCTTGTGTATCTCAGAACTTCTAGGCAGTACTAATTCCCACAAAGCACCCAGGACTCTGGTCCCATCCAAGGAGACTAGATGCTGATAGTCCCATTGGTTTCAGTGAGCATGCTCATGGATAAAATTTCTCACACCAGAAAAATCAAGTGCATATTAGCTTTACCAGTTCAGCAGTTCGCAGGAGCAGTCCAGCTCTCTGGTTAACATCAGTTTTAAACCTTTGTTTCCTTACAACTTTCTGTGTCATTACTGTTCAGCATGAGAGAATAACCAAGCCTGGAATGATACCCTCCCACCCTGTGTTCGTTCATGATGATTTATCCTTTCTTTAACCAATTGTTTTTGTAAACCATTCACTGGTCAAAACAATACCCTGGTCAAGGATGGAAATCGATGAGGTTCAGAGGCTTCATACATGTATTGCATTTCACAGGCAGTGCAGCTTTGTCACTGGCTTCCTATGAAGGAAACAAAACATGGGATTAACAGCTACCTGTAAATTCTGGGTTTATTTTATCCACAGTGCCAGGACCAACTAGGGAAAAAAAAAAAGTAAGCTGCAAAACATCAATAACATGCTGGGAATCAAATCTGCAATGACAGACTTTACAGCTTGTTAAATGCTCCGTGGATTCCTAAACTAATAGGGAGCAAATACAGTGTTGTTGTGGTGTCAACTGGAAATGAATCCTGAATACAGATCTTTCCAGTTCCCACTGTCAAGAGAAATGAGTTTGTTTTCCAGAAGCACACCGGGAGTATGAATTTCTGAGATCTTAAGGAATATTTATATTCCAGATAACACATTCTTTCCTTTTAGTTATTCCTAGTAGAAACTCAGAGTAAGCACAAAGCAGATGACGAGAAGGACTAGCATGTTTCAGGAAAATATAAAGACAGACATAACAGAGTAGTAACCATTCAACTCACAGCAGTCATCCTGGCTCTTCTCACCAACATGACACGGTCTATCAGAGAAAGTTGCTCTTTGAGGAAATTTTTGCACTGGATCAATTCAGTGAGCCAATTTCAAATATGAAGCTAAAAATGCCGCCTCATTCTGGAGTGTCTCATCCCAATGGACATTTCATCACTGAAAACATACCATAACACAAATCTTTTACTGTTCCCTTCCCAGAACTCTATAATCCTAAATGCAGTTTAAACTGTTCTGCCCTTTAGGGAAATGCCACTGCCAGAGACAAAATAGGGAAATGTGGCCCATGTCCAACCACTGTCCTTCTCTGGGTTTGATCTCCTCAGTCTCTTACTGGAACAGGGATGCTTTGTAAGTAATAGTGCTCTAGCCTCTAGAAGAGGAATAGGCAAGAGGAGACACAAACAGCATGAGTCAAGACTATTCTCTTGAATAACATTATACTGCACTGTCCCTGTTGATCTCTGGACGTTTTGCAGTGTGACGTGGGTACAGTATTGTTACACTGTCCACTATGAAACACCGTGGATTTGAATTTTTTAAATTTTATTTTAGTGCCTTCAAAGTACCTGTAAGCATTCCAGTTAGGCAAAGAACAGACGTTAAATCCATACCGTAAATTACTTTTTAAGAGGTTTTAATATTAATTCTTCAGCTCGTCATTAAGAGCGAGTGCAGCGAGCAGCAGAGCAGCCAGCAGTGTCCTCAGTGTCAGGTGTTTGCTTTTCACATCTGCAGAAGGCAGAAGCAGTTAAAATGATAGGTCAACTCCTGAACTGCCTCCTTCTCTCACAGGGTAACACAGAACAAAGGACCATCCAGGAACACTGCTCATTAAGTTGTCCAATTTAAAAGTTGTTTTTCTTTCTCAAAAGGAAAGAGAAAATTAACTTCCTTTTTTTTTTAAATTGGTTTACAAGTCACTTTTTCTTTTGAGGTAATACTCCTGCTTATACCTACCCTCCTCCTGCAGCAGGATAACTATTAAGCTACTATCTTACTGGAAACAAATACTTTTTTTTTTAAAAAAGATTAAATATGAGTCTGCAGATGATTCAGACATGTATTATTCAGGCAATTCTTAATTATTATTACATGGGTTTATCGCAGGACCTGAGGGTTTCAATGACTTTTGCACAGTTTCTGTTCGGAAATCCAGGCAACACTGGCACTCCAGACCATAGAGAACAAGTGCAAGATGAGCCTGCTGATGACAACCTGTTGTTCCAGGGAGCAGCGTCAGCATCTGACTCTGCAGGAGAGGACTGCTGGCTCAGCAGGGACCCCGCTGATCTCACTGCTACTCTGCAGGGCCCATCAGGTCAAGCTGCTGTCATGACAGATGGCTAATTCTTTTCACCGTATTTAAAACAGGAATACTGTCATTTGGATTAGTTTTTGTAGGACTACATTGAACCTCTTACAATGCAGTCGACATTTTTTATAAGTTTCAGGTTTGCTATATTTCCAAGGATGTTTGTGGGGCTAGAAGGGAACTTGAACTAAAGCAGGTAGATCTGGATTCCTGAGGTGTTGTGGGTTTTTTTCTCATCCAAATGATTACGGTGATGGAGAGTTCAGCACAATATTGTAGAAAGGGATTAAAAATGTGGAGGTCTGTACTTAAAATGTTATGAATCCAATAAACTCATTAGGATGCATGATTTTGCACTTACTAGTCCAAGCAAATGGAAAGTCAGTATTTCACATGCCTTCCAGTTACAGAAGTGATCAGCATAACACATTGCAATATTGAAGAACTCTGGAGCAGGAAGCTGGACAAACTTTAGGCAATAGTAAGCCAAACCCAGTTTGGAACCAATACACTTTGGTTGAAATACTTTGATTAACTAATATTTAGCTATATCCATGTGCTCTTGAGTCATCTTTTGTAGAAATTCTGTAGAAGAAAAATATATTTGAAATCTAGATAGGGAAAAAGTTATTCCCATTTATTAGCTGTTCTTGCACTGAGTATCAGCTCCAGAGGGCTCTTCTGGAGTACATGGAGTACAGAAATGCTCCTTTGGTTAGGTTCCACTGAAATCGGTGAGGATGCATTAGTGATGAATCAAACCAACCTTATTCAAGCTGATTATACTTTCCTGCAGTAATTGCATTTTCTTGCAATAATGCTGCCTGTAACATTCGTAAACTCAAGACAAACTGAACTGTCCTGAATGCACACAGACATCAAGGAAAAACTTTTCAAAATGCTTAATTTCTGGGCTAAAGCTTCTGAGAAGATCTCAGTAGCAAAATGCAAACAAATGAGAACGAGCAAGTGAGCAAAAACAAGAAGCCTGTTATCCTCCCAGGAATATATTCTCTGTCATTTCAGAGTGTTGGCTTGCAGACAACTTGGTTTTCCTTGCAGCTTTTTTACACTTTTCCTGCTGCTATATTCATCCATCCTAACCTAACGTTTAAATGTTGGTATAAGAAGCTATTAGTCTTTCTGACAGTAATCTGAGATCTCAGTCTCCTTAGTTTGCATTGAGCCAGCTCCAGTGAAAACAAAAGGAATGTGACCAACTACCTATACATCTTCTTTTTTATTATTCACACACACAACTACATTATCAGAATGACATACAAGCTTTAAAAGTCACAAGTGAGAATCTCTTCTCTGTAGGTATGAGTGATCAACTACCTTTGATTTTATTTCTATATTTGTCTTTAAATTAAGAAGTCAGAATAGGTCCACAATAGGAGCTTTGAATTTTGTGCTGAAATTGGGGAAGTATGTGGGTGTTAATGCTTCTTCCCCCCGGCGATCGTGAGGGTCGTTTTAGCAGCAGAACAAAGCTGTGAGGGGAGGTCCCGATTCCAAAGGAAAAGGCAGCAATTCAGCTGGTTTGGGACAGGCTCAGAAAGCATTTTGGAGG
>NW_009197843.1:0-2282 GCF_000690835.1 Fulmarus glacialis | reverse complement strand
AGTGCCTACAGCGGTTATATATTGTTGCGTTATAGAAGAAAAAACAGTCTCAGGAGAAAGATCCTAGGTAGAACCAAAGGGTCAATTTCTGTTCCTTACACGGATTTTTTTTTTTTCTTTTTTCTACATGACTGTGGGGACACAGCAATTCCTCTGGCCCTTAGTTCCTCCTCTATTATGATTCTTACCTTACAGGGATATTATGAGAATTAAATGCATTGTATGAGTGTTCATTTGGACAGTGGGCAAGTTTCTGCACACTCAGGTGGAAAAAAATGGCATACAGCCTGCAGCTAAAAAGGAATATATCCCCTGTGACCAGTAATTTCAACACAGCATTGTGGCTTATGACCCAGCTGGTCTGTTCCTACATCTCTCCAGCAGTATTCCTGCAGTACTGACAGGAGTTTATTTCTTACTTACCTAGTGAGAAATCCCAAGACAGCACAAGATGTTGCATAGTAATTACATTTTCCTCAGTGGGATTACTGAATGACATATTGTGATATATCAAGAGGCAACTGTGAATTTAACTTGAATCAACACAGTAGACTTTGCTCAGTACAGTAGGTTTCCAGATGAACATAGTGTGACCATAAGAATAAAGGGAAGTTTCTGAATACCTCACAGCATCATGCATCCTCTGTCAGCATTAGCTTTCAAAACACACACAATTCTGGGCTGGCTTGGGAAAACTTTGTGTATTCATTAATTATTTAGCTTACATATTAACTTTAATATTTGAGAACATATTGTTTGCCGAATGGAGTAACAGAAGACAATTATGATACTCATTTGTCAGAAGAATCAGGCATGTCAAAATACAAAACTTACTTTTTCTTTCTGTTTACTCTTTGGTGCCACTAAATGCCTATTTCCTGTGAGTAATAGAACAGGTAAGCAACATGCATGACTATTCTGTAGATAGGCTATTTAATCTCATTAGATTTCAGATCATTATTTGCCCAGTTGTTGGAACATGACAATGACACGCAACAGCAGAGGGCTCTGCTAATCATTAAAGAGGTGGGCAGATTTTCATATGTATCCCTCCATGGTCATACTGTCTTTTGCAAGAAATTGCAAGGGTGGTATTCGGGGAGGAAGAAGCAATAGCGACTGACACAAATTCTGTTTTTTGTCTCACATATTTACCAGGGCAGTTACCATGAGCAGAAATGCCCTTCTGTGGAAAGTTTTTTTTTTTCTTTATGTATTTGTGGAAGAGTTTTAGTGTACACTAACAAACTATAACCTTCATGCAAAGTGTGCAGCTTGTAAGTGGAAAAAGTCTTCCCAGACCTGCGATTTTCATTTCTAGAATGGACACTTATTTCACTGCATTCTCTGTCTGTGCCATGCCCAGTGTGCTCTTTAAAAAAAAAAGTTGTCCATAGCAACTCTGCATTGCAGTTTCAGCCCTTTGGCCTCTTGGGTAAGTTATGTCTTATGCTGGGAGCAACACTTTTAAAGTCAGGCATCCCTGCGGGGCACAAGAAGGTGGATACTCAGCTTTAGTTCCTAGGTAGATGAGCAGGTCAAGTACTTTGATTCCAAAACATTGCTACTGATGTGCTGTAATGAGAGCTGAGCATGGTAATGCCAAATATCTTCAGTTGCTATCAGTCTACTCACCAGGAAGGTAATACAGGTTGCTTAAAGTGCCAAAGAGGAAAGTTTCCCTCCTTCCTCTAAATAAGTTGGTTGAAGGATCCTCCTCTCTCTCTCTCTTTCTCTCTCTCCATTAATGCTATCATACAAAGTCTACGCAGATATTTCTCCAAGGTTAGGAAGATAAAGTTAGGCAGTATGAAGAGCTTGACAAAGATATTTTTTTTCTTGCTTTACGATCTGTTACTCCTTAAATTCAAAACAAGGAGCACTTTTTCCCTCAACAATCCTTAGCCTCATGATTCAAGCATTACCAGACCAGTTGCACAAAGTAATTTAGAGCCACCTAAAAACTGTATGGATATTAGGTGTGGTTTGGCAGGTAAAATTGCTCCTCAGACATTCTCTTGGCCATGTCTCTACCATAAAGACAAGTCGAAGGCAACAGAAGGTAATATGGCTGGTGTGTGCCAACTGGAAATTTTCATGCACTTGGCAAGAAGTCCCTGGATAACTGGGTAAACTGGCATTATAGTTGCATGAAGATACTGAATGAGTAACAAGACCTAAGCAAGGACAAGGTGTTTAGATCCATGACAAAAACTGCTACATTTGTTAAGAGGAAAGTGTAGAAAGTGTAGAAAGTCGCCATCACGGAAACATGGTGGGAT
>NW_009197842.1:100920-118373 GCF_000690835.1 Fulmarus glacialis | reverse complement strand
TTTTTTTTTTTCTTCTTTCTTTCTTTACCGGGGTCCTTTTGCGATCTTTAAAACACACTGCAAGAAGCTGCCGAACAAAATAAACACTTTCCGGTGCCCCCTTTTCTCCCCTCTCTCCACATCAAAAAAAGAGAGTGAGAAGGAAGGGGGGTGGGTGGGAAGAAAAAAGCCCTCAGGTGAATTATTGATGAGAGAGAGAAGAAGAGAGAGGTCATGAAGAAATAAAACCATTTGACGTTGCCGTGATTGCTGCTGCTGTCTCTCTCTCCCCTTCGAGCTGGAGATCCAGGATGCTCTGAGTGGTGGAGTGGAGAGGTGGTGGCTTACCCCAAAGCTGCCAGATCCTGTGTCTGATATCACAGCCAGCTGCAGACACCAGTTCTCTCTCTCTGTCTCTCCCCCACTCTCTCTTCCCCAACCCCCCCAAAGAGTTATGTCATAACAAACCTGCCCAGCTCTCACCTAGCCGGGCAGATACGACACTTCATTACTGGAGACCCTCCTCTTGGAATTGCCCCCCCTCGCAGACACACTCGCTTGTCCTCCCAGGCAACTTTTTAAGCGGCTACAAAGCCAAAGGGAAAGCAACAAAACATTGCAACATCCTCTGTTTTCAAAAGGAGGAGAGGGAAAGAACTGCAGCCTGGTTGAAAGGCAGCATCTAAACCTGGAGGAGTCTCCCAGGGCACAGACCTCCTGTGCATGTATTTGCGGCTTGTATTTGACACCCCGACCCTGTGCACGCTGCCATTGATTCCCCTGCCGTTACGCAGCCAGGAGGGAAGCAGCCCTCCTCAAAGCCAATCACTCAGACACTTGGATCACTGCTAGGACTTTACTGACTGCTCTTTGAGGATTAATGTTGCTAGGTATCACCTCATGGCGCTGCCAAATGGCAGCTTCTGGTAATGTTTTGATTAGACACCTCTGTCTAGTATTGGTTTCTTTTTTGATGTGTGCTGAAAGGATTGGAAGTCTGAGCAGGTTCCTTAGCTTAGAACACCCACGTATTTCAAGATTATTAAAAACGTAACTGCTTTGGTGCTGCTGATGGTTTCTAGAGAAGATCTTTCCTGCACCACCTGGTCCCATTAAAATAGTCTCATGGTGAAACCTAAGCCCTCTTCAGGGACTGGTAGAAATGATACAGTGCTCCCAGAAGCAGAACTGGCTAAACAGATTTCCATCCAAACAACAACAAAGTGCAACAGTTTGTAAGAAATTGAGCATATGATCTTTAGATAGATATCTTGCAATACAACAAATCTTTCTGTGCCTATAATAGCTTTGCAACAAATATGTCCCATGTCAACCATTAACCACCGGCAGCTTTCATTCCCTTCTTGTCCAGAGCCATCTTTATCTGGGTGCAGCTTTTCTACCTTTCAAACCCAGCTGGGAAGGTGCTGATCTGTTTTGGAGCTGTGAATGCCAGCACGTCTTGCTGCCTCCTATTCTGTAGAGGAAGAGGCTTGGAATACAGACAGCTCACAGCACCTCAGCTCCGTCTGCTAACAAATGCTGGCCATAAATCTGGACACTACAGACAAAAGAAATTAAGGAAGCAATAGGAAACTAAGAGGAGGAATAAAAAGCACCGAAACCCACTCTCTACTGAACACCAAGGCTTTCTGCAGGCAAACGTGAGCTGGGACTGTTTTTCAGTTGATGTGGAGAACTGAGGGTGAAGTATTAAGTCTGCAGAACTCGGCAAAGTCTTCTTAGCTAGCAATAAATACAATACTCTAAAATTCAGAAAGCCAGACTCACATTTTAAGGAATCCCATTGGTTAGACAAGAGGTAAAAATAAATTTTACTGTTTTCTAGGAATGCATCAATATCTTCTTATTCAGTGATACCAACAAAGAAGGACAGAAGAGTCAAGCTGAGAAGTACCACTTGCTGTAAACAAGGAAACAAGAAATAAAGCAAATACTTGCAGCACAACTTTGTCCTTTTTGTAGAAATTGGATCTGCAGATTGAAAGATTTATGCCAATGCATAGGAACACCCGTCTGGAGGACTCTTGCAAAACAAAGCTCTATGAAAACAGGAAAAGATTTTGTGCCCCAATATTTTGTAAATAAATACAAATGTATAAATAATTCCACACTATTTCAACACCTCATGCTTAAAAACTCTTCTGTACCTAATGCTGCTGAGTAGCCTTTTAACACTGCACAAATAACAGCAAATATATTTATAACATGTACATAAATTTAGACTGAAATTTGAAATTGCTGACAATTTTGAAAGATCAATCATTTGTCAGGATTAAAAACTTTACAATAATTTCAGACAAGTTGTTTTAACAAGTTGTTCATTTTGTTGTGGACAATGACATCAACTGTCCCTATAGTGGGGAAAAATGGAAAAACAAGAAAATAGCCAAAACTCAGATGGAGAAAGTGAAAAAAAAGGAAAGTAACATCAAAAACCCAACTGATCAGCAAGACAAGGTATAAGATGAATCAGATTTTTCAA
Source organism: Fulmarus glacialis (assembly GCF_000690835.1). Classification (NCBI taxonomy): domain Eukaryota; kingdom Metazoa; phylum Chordata; class Aves; order Procellariiformes; family Procellariidae; genus Fulmarus; species Fulmarus glacialis. The sequence continues at coordinate 115,888 of NW_009197842.1, read as the reverse complement.
AAGTTGACTTTCCTCTTTCCTTGCCTGTAGATACAGGCACCTGCTAAGTCTGGCCTGGCAACACCATTTTTCTGTTCCACTTCTCTCACTTGAATATCTAAGGTCCTGTTTTGCACAGAGCAGACACAGAAGTGCAGACAAAGTCAAGATGAGAAGCACCTCCTGTCTTTTCTCCCAGAGTTGTGCACACGTTTCTGTGCGCGCGGTTACTTTAGCTGTGTGAACAAATTAGTAAGTACGTATGCAGCTAACTAATTACAGCCATTTGTGAACACAGCTACTTAATTTCAGAGCTCAGTTGCGATAAAGTTAAATGCAAGTTAGGAACGAATCTGCACACACATTTTGCTTGCAGTTATAAACCTTCTTTTGAGATCACAGTCTGCAAAAGCTAAGTGCTCCTCATCTCATATAGTCTATTCTGGAAAAATCAGAAAATATAACAAAAATTCTCTTAGAACTACCTATCAGTCTGCACAGATAACATAAGACATACATTAATGATTACCATCATATTTCTCATCACCTATGAAAGGAGACTGAAGTGGACGCTGTCCTGCAGCGTGGATTACATTTTCAGAAATGTCAACAATTTCCAAAAATGTTTTGGCAGATGGCATTAAATTTTAACATCCGTGGTATCCTAATCTGAAGGAAGTCCAATTAAATAAGGCTGCTAATAAAGATAACATGAAGAAGGGAGCAGACTCTGCCCCTGTATTTTGCCCACATTTATGCTAGGCACATGCTTGTTGGTGGTTCCAGTCTGAAACTCCTATTTAATTTGAAAGACCTTTTGAATTGCGGTGTTGGAGAGGGGAAAATCTCAGACACCAGGACTCCTATTCCTGTCTTGGGGCCTTTGACTTAGGACATTTTTTTCTTATTTACAAAAGGGTACGGACAAACCCTTTTCATCATTTCATCATTTTCTTTTCCATGTCTAAAACATAGTCTGGAGTACTACTGACTCTGATGTCTTTCTGGCTTGATTACAGCTCAGTAAAATTAGCAACTTTTATGGAGTTGAAGGAACAGGACCGAGCAGAGGCTGTGCAGCAGCACTGGCCCTTGTCTGCAGCAGCTGGTACCCACCGGCGGACGGTGGAGCTCCCTCCCTTGTGGAAACCAGCAGCAGCTCAATCAGAAATTTTACTCCATGCTTGGAACTGGAAGGCACCATGTTTCAGTAAAGTATTCTTTTCCCTGAAGGGTAACCAGTATTGAGATTTCAGATGACATTTATTAACAATATGAATTCAAGAGATGAATAAGACTATTAAAACTTTTCCTTAGCAATAAGCCATTTGTAGGCTGGAGAGAAGGCAGCAGAATAACAGGACGAGCAAAATTTGACACAGCAATCACAATTGAACAGCCAAGTCCTACAAGCACAGGGGAAATCCTAACAAATTTCCTCTGCTCTGGGAAAAGGAAAGCAAAATAGAGGCCATCAGGGACAGTGCATTTGGAGGGGGGAAGAGCTGAACTGAAAATAAAAACTGAATTCTTCCTGGAAATAAAATTAATACAAAGTTAGCATTCTCAGACATTCAAAAGTAAAGCATCACACTCAATGATGCTGTAGATAAAGTCTTTTTTGACCACTCAGACATGGCACCCAATCACAGTTCAGAGAGTAATGGTGGCAGTTAAAACAAATTCTTGGAGGCGATGGATCAAGCCCTTAAATGGAGACTAGAGCCTGCTATCAATAATTTCCAAGCTGATAACTGGGCTGTTACAGCTGATCCTGCAGCCAGTTGCATGAAGAAGGCAGGGCCTGATCTTGACCATGGGGAGCCCACGCATCGACCGGTGCGGAGCTACCTGCACGACCATGAATTTTGTTCACATGATGCTCCTAGAGAGATTGGATCTATAAATAATATACATAATCCAGCCTCAAATCCATGCCTAAGTAAACAGACTGAAGAGCCCCTGTCACCAAAATACCTGAACCATACCATGAAATACCTCCTCCTTTTTTTCCCGCCCATGCAGCGGGAAGAGAGCTTAAAGGTTATTAGTAACAGTGCTTGTTTGGGTGGTTGGGCTGGATTTTAATTGCTGAACAAAATGAGGGAAGTTTGCTGGGAATGCTGTGGGAAAGACGAGTTGAAAAGTGAAGTTTGCATTTAATTCATAAGCAGCAAGGTTAATGATTGTTCTTATTTTATCCGACAAAGAATTTCTTAGTATTGATCCAGTTCCCTCTAACAGGGATTTTTTTTTTCTTCCTTTGAAAGAAAAATGAGTAAAATAAATAGCAACAATGCTCAAGAATGGAAATTCAGTTAGATTAAATTCACTGTTTCTTTCCCTTTCTGGACACATACTGTGAAAGCCTAAAACCGTCTCCAGTTGAAAGTATTTTGCCCTTTCACAGGGAACTTTCTGCACTGAGGCAGGCTTGCTAGGCATTTTTCTGACAAAGGGAAGAGCTGCAGGGAATAAGGAGAAAACACCATGTTTACATTTACATTTTCTTTTACCTCTTGGCTTGTAAACCTGCATTAAATACAATTTCTCTATCAATATTGCACAATACCTTTCAAATCTCTTTGGAAAAAACCATCTTACTGTGTATAATTAGTCATTTGCCTTACAAAAGGCAGAAATACTCTGCCTCAGACTTCCTCTCCTGCTTTTGAGCTTCTTGCCTGTGTCTAGAGGCCTTATGAATTCTCTTAACTCTTCAGTAACAGGAGCCCTCCTTCCTCTCCTTTTCTTTTTCCTTTATCCTAATTCTATTTCCCTTCTGTCAAGCTGAGCTTTCTGTTTGCTGAACATGTAACATGGTTTTGTAGTGAGCTGGTTGAGCACCCATCAGCCTCCTCCTAGGATTAAACCCCCAGCTCCGGTGCTGCTCTACTTGGCTTTTTGCTGAACTCATCCCAACGAGGACGCGCAAGGTGAACCGGTGCAGGAGCAGCAGGGGGAGAGGGAGGCAGAAAGGCTGGATTCAAAGGCAGAATACTGATGACGATTCAAACCTGTGTTTATGGAGCTCGGTGGTCAGACTTTTTACCGTCTTTTGACATTCTTTCAGGCTAAATATTGTATTTCCTGAGTTGGCTGTCATCTCCATCTGGCTGTTGGCTCCTGTACAGACTAACTTGTCTTTTAGACAGCTGGCCTTGTGGCTCTCAGCTAGTTACACAGTTTGTTGGCCAAATCCAAAACTAATTCACTTGGCTAATGAGCTTAACGGTTCTTAAGAAGCTTCTGAAAATATTTTATAAAGTAAATTTCACTTCATTTATTTAGGTATAAAATGTAAAGAGATTCTATAAGAATATAATAAAATCTTCAGCTGTACATATGCATATGGTTGGACTGACTAAAATGAATAAAAGTTTTTGCTATTTAATTCAGACAGATGCAGAATCAAGCCTAGATTTTCCTTGCTTTATTTTAATCTAAAAGCCAACCTTGCTTGGCTTTTTAAGTAAGCTTTTTCTGTATGTTTGCCTATTTTTAATGTACCTCTCTTTATTCCATTCCATCTTCAAGTATTTTTTTTAACTTTCTGCAGCAGAACAGAGAAACCAATGAAAAACAATTGTCTACTTATATTTGTTGGGCTTCTTTAATTTCCCTGACTGGCCATCTCAGGAAACAGAATTTTTAAATTCTGTGTGAATTTTAGAGGTGATTAAGAAAATGAAGCCAGCAGGGTGTTTGCATGTGTGTAAAGGCAAAACTGTTCAGATATGCTGACAGAATTGGCATTTGAGGTCTTTATTCAGCATTTCTTACACAGCTAGACCTTCTGTTTGGCCAATACTGCAAACCTGAGCACACTTCAGGCCCAAGCACAAAGTGTTTGCACAGGGTTTGAAATGCCTATGGCCAGATTCTGCAACTCCTTACAGCAGCATGTTTCTGCGGTTACTCTTTGACGGATGTCTGGAAATAGTTCACAGTTACACTGAGTCCCATAGACTTAGTCTGGATTTACATCAGTGTAAAACTGAGAGCAAAATTTGACCCTGTAGGTTCTTTTTACTCCTTCATGGATGCTAGGTAGGCGTTCAATTGTTTGCAACATCAATAGGCCAGTAAATTTGATCATTAATCTTGGCTGGGCTATCCACAAATAGTTTAATATTTCTCATGTTTACTTTTATTTAAAATATTTCCAGTAAATCTCTTTCTAATTTACATGTTTAACCCTCTTGTAAAAACCGGGCTTTGGTGGATTAAGACCATAAAATCAACTTACACATATTAACTGCCTTTATAGAAGGTACTTGCAGCTATATAACTTGCTATAAAGTAAAATTTAATTCTTTTTTTACTATTGCATTTCAGTTCATGTCTTCTTTTCATGTTTTCAACTGATTTACTTGATACATTTGTGCAATTTCGTGAAATAAATAATTTTGCAAAGCGCTGTGCTGACCTATGCAATAATCTTAGATTTTTCAATTGCATTTTAATGAGACGACAAGTGTGATTTTTGCCCAGATGGAATAAAATCAGATGACACAGTCAGAAAACCAGAAAAATAGCCTACCAGGAAAATCTTTCCCTTTTAGCAGAAGGGAAGAGGAAGGAACATGGTTTGTCACTTGCTCCAAGCTTCAGAGCCTGTTTCACTGAGCAAGGTGATTATAGTGAACTCAGGATGGAGTTTGCAAAGGCTTCAGCAATCTGCTGGTAGTCAGTTTAGCTTAAACTGTTGAATACGTTTTGTAGATATAGTTTGCTAATCTGGTGTCAAGAAAATCACAGAAAAATTAGATTGTGGTATAATTTAGTGCACCTTCTTTGTCATCAGTCGAGGTACACAGATTACCTCCCCTCAGGAGAATTTGTCCTGGATAAGTTTCTCACTGAGTGATTTTCATAGCAAGGGCCAATGAAAAATTAAAAATAGCATTGCTAAGGGAATAATTTGTATTAAAAGAAGTGTCTACGATAGTGAATTAAGAGACTGTCCATTGGTTGTATTGCTTGATTGATATTTAAATGGAGTGGATTGACTGGAAGACTTGTTATGATATTCAGGGAGGAAGCCACGGGGAATCGCTTTGCATTAGGATTTTTAGTGCCATCTGTTGAGATGCGCCAATTTTTAACAGAAGAAAAAAAATGATTTTTTTATATATTGTAGGTCTCGGGTTTTAACTTACCAACTTTCGTCGCATCCGTTTGCTGCTCAGACTAATTTCCTGCCTCCTTGTAGCATGGGTCATATCAGATGGTCCTGCTACATTCACACTATCCCTGCTATTGGGAAACATATACAAATCACAAAACCAGCTACCTTCAAGTAGCTGGTTTCTCTCCTCTCATTTTAGAATAAATATCATAAAAGCAAATCTCTAAAGCTGGGCACAGCCCTCCAAATCCCTAGAAACACCTTGGCAACTGGGACAGAAACATGCCATCGCATTTTTTTTACTTCTTCTCCCCAGTATATGGCTTCCAACAACTATTCTCCGCTCCTCCAACAGGTTTTTTAACCTTTCCGCAGTGGTCAAGCTGCTTCTAGGGGCTGGTGTCAAGGCAAGTTGGGATGGCATAGTAGTGCAACAACCACAGGAAAGCTCTGTATGGAGAGGCCTAAATGGGCAAAGCTGAGTGAATAAATGATTTCTTTAAAGTGAATTAACCAAAGAAAATGTTTAAAGGAAAAAAATTATTTGGGGATCAACCCCCAAAAGTGTACTTTCCACTTCAGAAAAATAAATGGTCTTAGGCCAAATTAATCCTTTCTTTGAGAGAAGTAGAGAGGTTTGTTTTGTCTACAGACTTTATGATTAAATGCTGACTAATTTCTGAAGAACAAACTTCCAAAGAAAAATCTTGACATTTGTTTTGTTGTGGTAGTTTCAACGTTTCCACTTTCCTCCCATTTCCTTTTATTTTTTCCTTTCTTTTTCATTTGTTTTGCTAGGGATCAGCAGGACTAGAGGGAGAAGAGAAAATTTGACCCCAGTTCTTCTAGAAATTTCCTCTAAAAATTTGACCTTTCCAGAAATTATTTGTGACTGCGAATGTGCAAAAGTACCTCAAAGTGTCTAAATTTTACTTGTCTTTCAGAGGCAGAACACAGCATCGCAAATCTTGTTTCTGCTGTTTTCTCAAAAGCGCACATCTTTTAAAACCAATGTGTAATTTTCTCAACTTAATATTTCAGTTAATAGATCATTTGGATAGCAAATATTATAATCTCAATGTACATTTTCTTCTACAAATTGTGGGGCTAACTTAAAAGGTGCATGTAATTTTTGTAACTTAAATCTGCAAAATATTTAACATCAAGTGTCTATTCAGTTCTAATATTTGCAGTTCACAATTGGTAGTGGGTTAGAAAATGAGTAAATGAGTCTTTCAATCAGAGAAAGGAAATAATACTATGTAACTTACCCAACTATTCAGGCAGCTTGAATAATAAGTCTTTTACTGTACCTGTGTCTCTTGGTTGCCTGCTTGAGGATTCAGGACCAAATTTCACTTTTTCTTGCATTTGTACCATTACCTAAAGTGGTCTGGAAGCAAAGCTTAATAGACAATTTTAGAAGGAAGGATCCTTGGTTTTGTTTTTTTAATTTAGCTCCAACTTCATTAGTTGGTGTTATAATTTTCAGCTATAAGTTAGCAACATATCTAGAAATAAACATAAAGTGTGTGTAGCCTAACCTTTGTAGCAGGTGGGAATTGATTAATCTGGTTAAATATTGTGATGATTTTTAATCAAAGCAAAGCAATGCAAGACTTTCTTCCAAGGTTTACTTGCCTCCAGCAAGCCTAACTAGTGCTTCTCCTGAATCTCTCTAAAAATGGAATCCTAACAGAAAAGCATTTTTCTCCTTGGTTGGGTATTTAAAACATAGTTGAAATGATTTCAAGTTTGAGCTTTATGTTTGTGTGTCCCTATAAATGTTTAAAATTGCTCTTGTCACAGAAATTACGTGGCAAGAAAAACAGTGGGGATTACAATGTTTTACTTTGTTATTTTTTGTTTGCTTTGGTTTTTTGCAAGACACAGCCATACATAAGCAGTCATTCCCAAAATGTTGATACTAGACTCCTCCAAATATGCCTGTTGAAGTAGCATATATGGATAAGGACAACAAATCCCCACACCCTGAAGTTTGAATGAGATATTAAGATCATGTTAGATATATGCTTATTTTTCAGCACTCTCAACCCTCTGTAAAGCTTGACACCACATTTGCAGTGTTCCTCTGTGCTGTGCATACATCGCTACTGCAGTACAGAAGCATTAAATTCTTTTTTCCATTTTCCCTCCTTCCATCTTTTCTTAATCTGAAAATTGTGCCAGCAGCATGAAGGGCAAAACACATTCCCTACGTGTCCTGCAAGGCTTGTACATTAATCCAAGAGGTAAATTCTCGTAATTGCTCATCAATAGCACTTTCACTATTTTTTGTAAGCGTATGTGATACTTTACAAACCATGCCCACAGAAAATATCCTGGAAACCATGCATTTACTATCTAGGGCCAAACAAGACAATACCACTGAAGATGATCAGCCAGTGCATGGGAAACACACAGCACTGCAAGAGCTGGGTTAGAAGTCCTCCTTCAAATCCCCTCTAAACTTTCTAAGGAAAGCAAATTCATCCCAGAAGACCCCAACATTGTATAATTAACTGTATGTAATCTAGAATTCCTTATAGATGAACTGCAACCACCTCTGGGACGGAAAAAGATCAAGTCTTTTAAAAGCATTTTTCCATTAAGTTTGAATAATTTCCTGGACGTGTCACTGAGTAATTTTTAACCAGACCCTTCTGATTCTGTCCAAGCAAAGCTGTCAAGAGCAATAAACATCTATTATCTATCTTTGTGGTAGTGAATGCTTTAAAAAGATGCAGGGAAGAAAACAATATATATTTCACAGCTAAGGAATCAAGTCCACCGAACCCACCAATTTCTCTCCCTTGGCTGGTAGATGTCTCTCCCAAGTGACAATCTGTTGTCATTTTTTTAATCCACTGTCTTAAGGAAATAAGGCTCCTGAGCTCACATTTTGTCTTTCTTTTGTTCTCAGCTAATAACCTCTAGAAATGTTAAACTCACCAACAAATTGTGAAATCTCCATCTTCTCCATCATCAGAGATCCTCAAAAACACACTGGACATGGTCTTGGGCACCCTGCTCTGGACTAGATGACTTCCAGAGGTGCCTTCCAGCCTCCACCATTCTGTGACTCTGCTAAAACTCCTTTTTTTTTTTTTTTTTTATTTCCAGTGAAGAAAAATATGTAAAAGAAATACCAGGCAAAACAGAAAGAAAATAAAACGAATGTCCAAACACTGAGTACTTCTGAAGAGATGATAGTATTCAGTAATCACTTTGAAGTCAGAATATTTGACATCCCCTTCCCTGATACTCCCAATCCAAAAGACATTTCTTAATATGCAGTATCTTGCTTCCCAGCTTTACGCCAATCCCAATCTATGGGATTTTCAGCTTGAAACATCAGCTCTCTTGCAGCAGGTAACAAAATTTCACTGGCTGCATTGCATTGAGCTTTCTCTATGGCTGCTCAAAGTTTTTCCACAGGATGACTTCATCAAGATGAATGCTAATAAGCAATTATCTGAGTCTCAAAGGATTCAGATAAAAAAAGCTTTAAGACAGAAGCTATTTTTTTTGCATGTAGTCCAGCCCTTTGAGGAGGGTGTCAGAACAGCCTTCCTGCTTGCAGAAAGGGAGAGACAAATTGATAGAAAGTATTTACACACCTAAAACACAGGCTCTGCATAACTTCTGTGCTTTTGTTCTCCAGAACGGGATCCAAAAAGCCAAGTGTAGTCACAATGTTCATAGAAATCAGGCTCTAAGGGTTCTAGCTCCTCAGTCTATAGCCCACAGCCTTGTCCTGAAGAGAGATAGATGCGAGCTCTTTATGTTAACCAATGAGTATTCAATATAAAAATATACAGACATTTCTTGAAATAGTGACTGGCACTTAGGTTTCTTCCTTCCAACTGACTGTCCCAGTCTCTAGACAGTCATTGTCTATGTGCAGCTCAATAACACTTGACAGTTTTTGCAGAGCTGCAAGGGGAAGAGGTGGGAGCGACTGAAATGAGTCACAACTTTTTTCTACATTTCGTTCCCTGAAATGTCTATTTTGCACAGCACACCCGCACGGATATGGTACAATCAGTGCCTCTAAATGAGACATTGCGAGAGCCAGAGGAGCTCCCGTCAGCTCGGCACACTGCAGGCTGGCTCCGCATGGCTGTTTCATCAAATGCAGCCAGAGCTGTCCTTTAGCTTGGAGAGCAGAGTCGTCACAGCTGGGTTATCCTTTTGCAGGGCAAGTTCAGTAAACCCATAATCAAAAGGATTTTGGTTGTTTTTCATTTTCCTAATCAGCTTAATTCCTGACAACAAAGTGAGACATCACATTGTTTTAAATAGCAGGATTCCAAATAACAAACTTCAATTTAAGCATTAATGACAGCAACTTGGGATATTATCTGGGAATTATTTACTGCCTAAGAAAAGTTCCTGTTTTGAAATCAAGTTGAGCAAATTTCTATTTATAATTACATCATTTCAGGACAAGTCCTATAGAGCTTGTCCAGGAAAATGTCTAGGAGCTACAAGAAGAATTTTGGTATAAATATGCTTATCAGCACTTGATCTTCATGGACAATAACCTTTGGGGTTATTTTCTTTTTTAAGTTCAATGCTCATGAGCAAATGACATCACCATAGCATACATCACCAGTTATTTATCCTTGTACAAGCAAAAGTGTGTCAGTTCTTTATGTTTCAAAACACACTGCAGCATTTTTACATTGCATCCAGAGACTTAAAATCTGCATCTGAAACCTTTTGTTTCAAATGTCTTATTTGTAAAATGAGCTTAAAGCAATATTTACCTACTTTGTAGTTTTCTGCTGTTTAATTACTGCTGACTGTCCTGGACTAAAATATTTTCAAGGGGCAAAATTCATCCCTGGGTAAACAGGCAGCAAGTGTAAGGCTTAAGCACATTTAGCAATCCCTTCAATCATTTCAATGTATACCCAAGAAAGTGCAGTCTGCTTCTTAGACGTATCACATCAGCTGCAGTAATATGCTGTGACACGAAATACTCAAGTTAATGCTAAATAAAATCTTATTTGCACAAAGTATTCATACCTGCATGAGTCTGAGTTAGAGTTTTCATTAAAAGGCTCTCCCTTTCTTTGTTACTCTGGCAATAAAGTAGACTGTTCAACTTTTGGTACATTCTACTTAGGTAGTGAGCAGCAACAGTGAAAAAATGAATATTTGCATTTAGTTTGGTGAGAAAACTTAATAGTTGAGCATTTTGGCAGTCTGAAAAAGTCTTTCAGGTTAGGGAATGAAATCTTGGTTCTATGAATATCCACAGCAAAACTTCTGAGAGTGATGCAGGGAAAGATCTCACCAAGAGATCTTTTTGAATCCCTGTTTGAGTCAGAGCACCTCAGCATTCATCAAAGTAGCCCTCAGTTTGAATTTTTTAGTATATTCTTCTTTAAGGTGAGCAGCTTGAAATTTGTTTGTGGTTCTTCTGAGTCATCATTAGCGGCAACTTCTTAAGCATAGAAGTGAGTATTTTCTGAGAATACTTTCAGGCTTCAGTCGTTGTACAGTGAGTGCCCAACAGGTTCCCTTTTAGAGACCGCATGTTTTTATTCACTTTGTCTAAGGCAATTTTTTCCTTCTCCTACAATTGGTGTTTGTGTTTGAAAAGCATTAATTCAAACTAGAAGACCAGCATACATAAGTGACTTCAAAGCTTTTATGCATAGAACACCTTCCAAGTGACCACGATTTTTATTTTTGCTTTACTGTTCGTTTATACAAATTAGCAGGCGCACCCTGCCTGTTGCCTGGTCCTCTGGTGGTTCAAATAGGAAAGAAAGAAATTATCCGTTTATGGAAGTTACATTTTTTTCCACTGAGTCTAGTGTTGGATAATCTCAGCTCTTTACATTTTTGGTTTGAGGAAACTCTGGGAAATTTCTGCCTCTGGGGGAAGATATTTGTATTTCAAACTGTGAATTCTTGGAAAACCCTTGGGAGTGCTGGTACACATGTAACACTGGCCCCTCTGGGAGCTCCAGTCAATTCCATGATCCGTGCCTATATGAGCTCCATTTCTTACAGCATTTCTCGGGGCAGATTTGAATACACAGAGACACTGAGCAGGCGGATGAAGTCAGAGATTTCTATGGGGAACTCCAATCCCGGAGTGCAGGGCTTCTCTCAGTCACATTTTTGCTGGAGACAACTAATGTTTAATATGAGATCCAGAAATTATCCTTCCTGTTCTTGCTGAAGTACTGCATATACTATCAGTAGTGTGCATTTTAAGGAAACAAACTTTGAAAAGAGATCTCTCTTTCCTTCTGGAGCAAGCAGTTTTTACACAGCTGAGCTGTCATGAAAGAAGAAATCAGTACAGCATTTGACCCGCAGCCTTACTTCACACAACTGAATATTGAGACTAATTTTACTGAGCAGAACTATTTATATAATGTCATCATTAAGTTTTCATATTTCATAATATGCCAAATGCCAGCTTTGTGGTTTTTCTAGGGAAACAAATAACCCAGATATAAAAATACTACAGTTCTTGCAGGTTGCTACTTGTTGGAGTGCTCCCAATTGTATTAGTTTCCACAAACAGGAGGCTCACCCAACGCTTTGACTTTTATGACTACAGGTTTGTCAGCTGCTCAGGAAGGGTTCCACAGACATTATCCACATGGAGACTTAGAGCTCGTCTATATAATTCCAAATAGATGTTGAGGCATAGCCACTATTATTCTTTATACCACTAAAACTTTGTAATACAGTTGACTCTAAGAGACTTGAAAAACCCAGTCTTATGCAAAATAACACTTGGGAAAAAAGAATGAGGTAAGGAACAAGATCTATTTATTCATTTTTACATATAAATCAGGAGGTCTCTGAAACTCACAGGCACTGAAGAAAAAGCTTGTTTGAGAAAATTGAAACGTCTCCTAAGTAAGCTCTCACTCCATAGGAAAGCTTTGTGCTCTCTGAAGGGGCTAGAACTTCTTGCCAAGAAGGTATTTGGACATTAATTTTTAAAATTAATGCTCCAGGATATTCACACAAAGACACAGATATCGACTACTGCGTAGAATATATTTTTAATTGGAAGAGGCCATGCCAGCTGAGCTATAAAACAAGTACAAGCTGTTAGATATAATAATAGAGAAAAAAGACTAGGGGAAAAAAGTGAGTCACGAAAAAAAAGGGAAAAAACCCCTATTTAGTTAAAAGAGACTTCCCAGGACTCCTGAGCTAAAGTAATGGTAGAAAAACATGAAACTTGTCATGACCATCACGAATGCTGTTCAGGGATGCAGGGATCTTGATGCCATGGAAATGGCACTTGTATTCAGGATTATCTTACCTGATTCACATATAAATGAAGATGGTTCAGATTTTGGAGCAGTAACAAGACACATCAAAAACTGCAAGTGTTGTTTATAGTGCACGTACATGCAGTGTATAGGCCATTGTGGTATAGAGATGCAAGAAATTAAAAAGGAATTTAATTTTCCTCTTTCAATCAGAAATGAGTGATGTAGGCTGTAGCTCCTGATACATAGATAGATGCCACGATCAGTGTCAACCAGATGTCACTGCTCTGATGATGACTTGAGGCAAATATAGCCAATATGTTTTCAGTAAAATTAAATCCCTTTATTTGCTTCTGTAAATAATTTTCTGTAAAATAAGTACCAGGGGTACTAATTTTGCTATTTGTTTTTTGTTTTATTCCTTTTGCCTCTGAGAAACATGACTGCATGCTCTTAGCTGGAAGCATAGTCCTGACAAGACTGTTGAGAAGCCAAAATGACGCACTTTGTTAGTGCAGACATGCAAGAGCTTACGGATGGCAGCAACACTGGCGGTACAAAGCTGAGGGGACCCACTGGGTACTTTTCCGCTGCTGCAATGCAGAGCCCTAGTTCAGGCATCCTCTACCTCACACGGGACAGTTTCTATATATGATAGGTAGGTGCCTGGAAGATGACATCAAGCATACTAAATACACTCTTCCTCAAAGATCTTTTTAGACATCCTCTAAGATGAGGGGTGGATTTAAGGAAAGAAGCAGTGAGGCCCATTGGCATTCACAGCTGGTGCCAGGTTTGCTTCTCACAAAGCTGGAAGAGCAGTTGCTTCTTTGCTCATCATCTTTGCTTAACACCTGATGCCTCCTGTTGAAGACATTTCCCTGGAGTTACCGCTCACTGGCCAGGAATGAAGTGCTGCCTGCTCAGCACACCTTTTGGCCAGAGCACTCCTGTAAGACGAGGATTATAAGGATTTGAATCCTTCAGGGCAGGATTCCACTTCCTCAGTGACTCCTCAAAATAGAGGTGGGAACTATCATTTCAAAAGGGCACTTATGATCCCTGCTCACTTCTTTGAAACAGAAGTTGTGTGCACCTGCCCTTGGGAGCAGATGCAGCTTCCAAACAGGAGCACCCGTGGAGGGCAGGGGTTCAGCTGCATCCCCTTCCCTCAGCAGATTTGTCGAGGTTGATGTGAAATGAAGCCCTTGCCTTTGGTAATGGACACAGAGTGTCTGCGAGTCATGGCAGGAGCTGCAGCCTACGATGCCCTTTAAAGAACGGACGCCAAGACAAGAAAAATATCTTGGGTTTGTTTTATCTCCCCTTTCCAGACAGTGCCCAAGTGCCTCTGTATTCCTGGTGATTGTCCTTTACTGTCTGACATGACCAGCACTAAAAATCTAGGTATTGCAGGACCTAGCTGGTGGGTGCCCAGGCTCTTCACTGGAACTTTCTCTAAATACCTAGAAGTTCAGCAGTGGTCACATCTAGAACAGCAAATGAAATGCTGAATATAGAGAAATTTTATATGCGAGCTGAGAGAGGGTTGCGATAATGTAATTTTTAGATGTAAGTGCATCTAAGCCTTTCCGATGGTTAGCCCTAACTCCTTTTAGCACGGACGTCAGGGAGCGTGTTCAGCATTTCTGTCAAAGACCAAACACTGTGAGACCTGGGCAGTCAGACCTAAAATAAGTCAGGTAATACACTTTTTCTCAAACACCACTGTTTTTATCAATGACCTTTTAGAACTATTTTCTGCTTTCAATGTTAAACACATCCATTTTGTCTTTGCATTTATAGCCTCCTTTTCTTCTCGCATATTTGAACTCCAGATAATTATTCTAATTAAAAATATGTAAAAGCCAACAAACGCAACAGAAGTATTTTCCCTTTTGAAAACCATGGATAATTACCTCCAGCATCCATTACTTAGATGCCTCATGACACATTTTTATTTTGCTTCTCTGATATTTTTGCCTTCCTGCCAATGCAAATCTCACATATTGATTGAATTCTATAGTATTTTACCTGAACACATGACATTAGCCATAAAAAGCACTATTTTATTGCACTACTTGGGGGGGGGGGGGGAGGGGGAAACCAAAACACCCATCCAGACACTTTCCCATTACATGCTAAGGCTGCAATGCTTTAATAGCAGAAAGACAAACATGAATTTTTGCTAAAAATTCTCTGCTGTGAGTAACAGCTCTCTATTTCATTATAAAACTTGTAAAGTATTATTTAGAAAACTACAGCAAAAATAATTAAAAATTAAATCACCATACAGGAACTTATTCATTGAAAGTAATAGTTAAAACTCAGTCACATGACTGGGTATCAAAGGAAAAGATTAAAAAGAGAAATTATAAAATGTCAAAAGTGTCTCCTTTCTAAATGTGCAAGCACCTCAAGGTACAAAAGCACAAACATCAGAAAAAATGAAGGAGAGGCTCATAAGCGATCTGTGATCCTACAGGCCAAATATCACTTACAAATTACACATTATAAATTTAATATCTCTTAAAATCAAGGTATACTGCTGTACAGATTATGTGCTATTTATTAGTAGAGAAACTTTCAAACCAATTAA
>NW_009197842.1:71394-100879 GCF_000690835.1 Fulmarus glacialis | reverse complement strand
GATTTGTGTTGTCCTTATGGCATGACTTCAGCACAGGCCTTCCTAAACTCACTAATGAATGAAGATATCCATCCAAATAGTTCCTGAGAGTCTAGGTCTTGCGGCTCTCCAAATTTTATCTGTAAATTTGAAAGAGAAGAATATTTAACATTAGTATATCCAAGTAATTTAAACCATGTCCAGAATCTTAATGAAATTAAAAGAGCAAAAGAAAAGTTAAATACTTTCTTCATTAATAATAATAATAATAATTAGAAAACTTAGAGCTGGCTAAAGCTCCAGCAAGCTGAGATCCAAAACGTCCCAAGTGAAAGTGGCCCCAGGAGTTGTCACTGAACTACCTCAGTAACCGGGGTTTCTGTATAACCCAGTCTCTCTGGCTGGACTATAGATCTCCAGCTGAAGAGGAGAAAAATCAGTAAATCATGAAGCTTCCTGGCTCTGCAGTTTGTTACATGAATCCATTCATAAAAGAAAATATGTACATTAGGGAAATGGTTTATATTCCATGGTGGGCATGGTAGCAGCATGTTCAAGCCAGAAAGTTTTCCTTTTCTGCCATTTTGCTTTGCAAACAAACAAAAATACTCATAGGGAAGCAAACATTTTTGGTAGAAAAAGTAGTTTATCAAAGAGCCACCTTTCCTTGTTCTCTTCTTTCCTTCACCTGAAAACAGTGAACAGATGGAAAGTTTTTGAAAACGACATGAACAATATCAGCATCCTGTCTGTTCCACTATAAAATAAGAGGTGAAAGGCAATCATACTACAAAGTTCAGTACCAGGAGAGGGATTCCTGCATTAATTAAAATCACTTCCACATAGGTTATCCAGTTCTAGGATAGGAAAGGATTTTTGGTATTAAATCTGTTGCTAAAGTTTAATTCAAGAGGTTTGTCATCATTTTCAAAGATTCCTCCTTAATGGGACCAATTTGTTAAAGAATGTAACTCTGCCTGCAATGGCTTTGTAATTGAGCAGAGCAAATCTAGAGCACATGCTCCAAAGGCTTCATCAAAAAGTTTAAAAAAGCATCTTGTGTTGCTACAGGTTCTTATCTTGGCTGTAATCGAGAGCTACTCTGTAATTGGGGATACAGCTCTCCCAAGGCTGAACAGCAATGTAGTGGTATTTCAGTATTTCAGATTGCAACTGAAATATATGGTAAGTTTTGGACTGGTATCTGTCATTAGCTAAAAATGTTCACCTGGACATCATCTAACATGTTCTTAGGAGCAAATCCTCTGCCTGGAAATCAGAAACACAGTAAAAGAAACCACTCACATATAATCTAGTCACAAAAACTTTAACATTAACCAGTGACACCAGACTAATAGTTTTGCCTGTTGTGTTCCTAATTGCACCTCCTGGGTGCTCCAAGCCCTTGATCTTTGGCACGCCTCGCCACTCACCCATGGTGTACCATCAGTTAAACAGTAATGAGAGAGGAATTTCCTGGAGCTAGTGACCATCTGTGAGAAGTTGATAGCCCACAGCTATACCACAGGCAGTTGTCCCCAATTTATTGTTCATTCCATAGAAGTGTCACATGCCAAGGTCATTATTGATTTTATAAGCAGAATATAAAATCATAAAGGTAGGCCTGTGGATTTTTGTTTTATGTGCAACATGATTTCCATGGCTACCTACAACACATTTCCAGATCAGATATTCCCCCCGGTAAGCTGGACTATTCCTTCCTAGTGCTGTTGAGATGATAGCCTGGTCTTTGATCACCCATCCTATTTTATATTTGCTTTACATTTTTGCTGCTTTATAAATATGCAAAAAGATCTGCCTAGCAATAACATTATTCAGAAGAAAAAAATCCATTCTAAGTGAGAGAAATGTATGAAATGCCTAACTTTAGCGAATAAGGGAGAACGGGAGGGGGGGCAAAAAGCAGCTGGGTTAAAACTTGAGGAAACTTCCAGCTACACTGAAAATGAAATCCTCTTCAGATGCAAATAAGAGTCTCAGATGAGAGTTTCCAATACAAGAAAGGAAAGCAAAGGGCCTCACGCATATATCTTTAGCACAGCATCGCACATGTAATGCCTCCTGGCTGAAATGTACACAGCTGGAGAGAAACAATGTCTGTGCAGAAGGAATATGATGGAGTAGGCACATGCAGGAGGGCACATCCAGCACTCATTGGACATGACACAGCTCTGCAAGCAGGACCGGCCACACGACGCTAACTCCTTCTGAAGATGACTTTTAGGTAAAATGGGTTAAATTCTTCCATACCCCATGCAAGAAGTGTTCCCCCAAAGGTTTTACAGCACAAATCTCCCCACTTTTAAATTTGGTGAATACTTTTCAACAATTTCCACTCATGTAACTCAGTTGTTAATTTCTCATTTACACTATTTTTTCCACCTTTTTTTCGTCTTGCTTTATCCCAGTCCTTCAACATTTTTTGAAGGCTTGGGACAGCATTCTTCATCTATGTGCTACCATACAAATTTGGCTTGTTACCCTACACTGAGGCATTTTTCCAATTTGTGAAAGGCTGCAAGAGACACAAAGAAATCCTTGCACATTGTTACAATATTACTTTTAGTAAAACATTACTAATTACATGTTCTTGGTCAAACATCTCGCTGATCTTCAATGTCTGTTCAGATAGGTCCCCAAAGGTCTTCCTGGCTGCGTCTTCTGTGTAACATTTGCCTATCATAAAACTTCTCGACTTCTAATCCCTTCCCCTCATAAAAAAGGAAGGCGGGGGGGGGAAACGCACACAAAAAAAAAAAAAAACCAACACCAAAAAACCCACAAACCAACACTACCACTTAAAGCTGTGTCCTAATTCCAGGACCAGGAAGTTATTTCAGTTTCAGAGTTTAGCAGTGCACTTCAGCAAATCTGTCGCTTTCCTTAAAACCTCCTAGTATGACTGTTCTGCCGGAGAATACCGTTACCATGGCAGAGACCTCCTGAATTTCTATCATGCTCCAAGAACATTGTACTAAACGAGGAATCTACATGCTATGTTGTTAAAAATTGCAGCATGGAGCTTTTATCATTCCTTCTGGTGTGACCCTTTGACCCAAAAAAAACATTTTCTAGTGTATTGGACCTAGATGGGTTGTTTCTGTTCAGAGGAAAAAATGATTGAGAAAATTAGGTGCTTCTCCAGTGCAAGTGTGGGTGAATATAATAGGAACAAACAAGAACAGACAGTTTCTTTATCAGAGATCTTCTGCCCGTGGAGCTTCCTTTCTGCTCTGCTCATTTTTAGATCTGTGCTACTACTAACATCTCTATCCCTGTCTCTCTCACATTCGAGTAACAGTAGCTAAATCAATGCCCTGGACTATAAGCTTGTCATTAGAAAAAAAACCTCAGCCCAAGTAACAGAAGATTTGCAGCTGCCTACCAGCCACAGACACGTTTGCTGATAGGAACCAGAAAAGCATGTTGTTTTCCATAACATGTTGTCTCTAATATGTTAAAAACATTCAACAGTTAAACTCATTAAATTTATAAAGTTAGTGAGCATCTACTTTTCTTTTTGATACTTGGGCCGTAGACCCTCTAAAAAAATGGGCTATAAGTCCTCAAAAAAAATAAAAGCCAGATTTTCATTCAAAATATTCCACCACTATTAGATTTTTTTTTTTTTTCCAGTTTCTGTGGACAGTATAACTATAAAGCATGCAGAAGTATGGGAACTTCTTGCACTTCTTTCTTCCCTTTTCCCTTTTTTTTTTTTTTAAAGAAATGTAGATGTCTTTTCAATGCATTTTAATATGCTATGTACCAGTATGTTGCTATAAAGCTTCTTCATTTCATCACATCTTTTTGACAGCTGGGATAGATCCCCTTCATACTTCTGAATTAAATCCTGTAATAAAAGAAAACTTCTTAATTTGGTATAGGAGCATAATATTAAAGCAGAGATTAAACAGCAGTGAAAATAAGATAATTCAAGTCAAAATTTTCATGTCACAAAAATTTCATATCTCACAAAAGATAAGCATACATCAAGTGCACACATTTCCTTGCAAGTATTAAGATATCGAAGACAAAAAAAAGAAACATCCATGTTAGAGAATTTTTTACTGTATCATCCAATGACACTACCTAAATCTATTAAAATTGACAGAACTAGATAAGCATCATAAAGTCCTAATTTCCACCCACATTGGGCATAGTCTAGCCTTTTTGCATATGAAGTAAACACTCCCAGTTGCTCGTTCTTAAGGAGTCAGAAACAAGGCCTTAGAAACTTAACTTTTGAAACAAAATTTCTCAATCACAGTTCCTTTGTAACGTATACATTTATATATATGTATATACATATACAAGACAACTTAATATGTATTGAAGAAGCATAGCATTGAGCTGTTCCAAGGGAGAAGGAAACGTATGGGTTTAGCAGATGCCGACACTACTCAGTGAAGCACAGCACGAAGACATCCAGGACAGCAGAGATGAACTTGTCCACATCACAGCAGTGGGGAACGCCCTCACTGGAAGTAGCCCCATTCATAACTAGCACAACAGTGCTCTTGAGAGTTAGTTAAGTTCTTTGCCCCTGAGCTAATAAGCCCTGTGTTTGGCTCTGCTGACTCCTGGACAGAACTGGGCTCCCTCCAGCCTGCTCAGCCGCCTCTCTATCGTGACCTCCAACCCATCTCATTCTGCCACTAGCATGGATAGAATCATCTTAGATCGACCTATACTCACAACATAGTTGGATGATGTTTCTCTATGCTATTTTCCCTTCTGTCCAAGGGCAGAGGAAGTTATTACAAATTCATATATGCTCTAAAATTGCTATTATTCCAAAGCGCTTATCGTGGGCAACAGTGGGGCTACCTGTTCCTCATCCACTCCAGCCCATTTGCCTGTGAAGCAAAAGCAGGAGATGCAGAAACTCTGAAAAGCCCTTCCCATGCTGCAGCTTATGGTAGGAGACACTATCAGAGGGGAATAAAAGGCCACTTTCCCTCAAATTCTCCTGACCCCCTTGCTACGGCAGGGCTCAGCAAAAAGTAAGCAAATTACTCATCTTTTACCTCCAGCCCGCAATACAGTTGTGATGTTACCTTTAGTTCTTTGCAGAACTGTGACTCCTGGGGTGTTGTCTTGATTGTCTTGGGTTTAATAAGCCGCCTGCATTGAATAACATTTTCCAATTCTTTTTTTAAAACTAACAAAAGAGAAAGAAAATGAGAAATTTCACTAGCGTGCAGTTGTGTCCAAAGGACTGCAAATGTCTAATTTAGGACACATGGAAAATTTAGGAGAATATGGGTCTATAATATGTTCATCTAGGAATATTAACTTTCTGTTTTCAAATTGAAATCCTAAAAGAGGCATGGGTCTTATGGAAAAAAGTAGTATGTGATCACTTCACAAGCAACTGCAGAATAATGAAGAGGTCGATAGTATGGTTATGCAGCAGCTGTAAATTTGACCTTTCCTAGCTTTGAGCATTGGGATTAGCAATGAAAATAACATTCTTCAAACCTACATTTTTGTGTAGAAAGTTCAGGGTTCCTTTAAAGATAAAAGAACAAAAATTCTACTCTATGTAACGGCAAAAAATCTTGTCAGTTGGCACTAAGCACTACCTCAGACTGCTACCGTGGGACCTCTCATGGTGTGAAATGGGGGGAGAAGAGGATACAGCCTTGGCTCCTGGGGCTCCGTCCTGAACTGACCCAGACTGCAGTCTAGCATCTTCCTCCCCTTGTGCTCATGCAATACTTGCAGCAGATGAGCCCCAGGATGTGCCTTGATCTACATGGTGAGAAAGGCTGGTTCTTCTTTCCCTCTCTACCCTGGAGAATGGGACTCAGAAGATAAGAGTGATCTACGCTGGGCCCATCAGGAATCCATGCGGGGAAGAGGCCAGTCAATCTCATCCGGTTCCCATAATTCACCTCCTTCGATAGCTCCCAACAGTTTCTGGTACCGTGTCTATTGTACCACTTTAACCATGACTTTCCAAAACTGTCTTTGAAATATTTAGTGATTTTGAATTGCTACCAACGTTGTCCCCAAAGAACACAAATGACTGAAGGTAAATAGTGTTATTTTTAGTTACATATGTCTCCTAAGAAGTTGATTGGAATTTAGCCTCAAGCTACATGCCTGGCTGACTCCCAAAGCTCAGCAGAATAGGTGCAAGGGTTTTCCAAACCGAAAGCTGAGAGCAACTATCATTCAGGTATGTTATCAAAGGCTGAAATAGGATATATTGGTCTGTAGTTACAGTCAACACCCATGCTACATTTTCAAAAGATAGATTTTTTATAAACTTTCAACACAATACAGGTGATTTTCATCCACTCATACACCTTCTCCATCAGCTCTCAAAGGGTTCAATCTAAAATCCATTGACTTCACTGGTCACCTTGTGATACTGTTCAATGGTAAGTTGTAAATGTCTCCCAAAGTCTGTCTTACATTTGAACAACCTTATTCTGTTTCCTCCTGTCAGCATCACTTAGTGTTGGACTCCTTTCTAGAGAATGACACCGGTTTGGTTCAAAGAAATTCTTGAACTTCAGGACTGAACTGTAGGAAGTTTTCTCCTGCTGCATTGCCTGCCCCCGGAGACTCCTCTACAGCCGTAACTTTGACAGAGCACTTGTATCACTTAACATTTGTAGTTTATGATAAGCTCTGTTTACCATGGGCAGTATATTTTTTTATATTTCTAAACCACCTGGACACACTTTAATTTTTTTTTTTTTAAATTCTTCACAGTAACGTGGCAGGTTAAGTAGCAACACTTCACCTCAATGTTTTGAACCTTTACCTCTCTTTACAAACTACAGAAGTGCAATGAAATCCTGTTCAAAATGACTGCACAACATATGAAAATCTTTCTCTGAATTTAGAAAGCACATTTACATACCATCAACTTCAGCACTGAGGCCCTTCATGGAAGCTGGAAAGGAAGAGAGAGAGAAAAAAGTGCTAATAGGTATCATTCATATTGTGAGTCTCCACAAAAGTTGAAGGACTTCATTTTTTTTATTTGTTGATTTTTCCACCCCCCCTCCCTCCTCTTACCATCAGGAACAGCTTCAAATTCTGTCAACTCCTGAGAAAATTTAGTCAAATCAGGCTCATGTAAGAAGATCTGTTCCACAAGGGCGTGAAGCAAGGTGAACGTCCTCTCCTTACCCCGCAACAGAGGTAACTGCAAGTAGAATAGAGCAATAATTGACAGACTGAGCTATTATACATTAAAAAAAAAAAAAAAAAGAAACAGCAGGGATGTTGATAGCTCCCAGGTAAATTTGACAAGAATAGAAAACACAATGAAATTAAACTTCTCCTTTTCAATCTGCCATTTCACAGACATTCTTGATTAAGATCAGCTTTACACTTTCATATCCGTTGACCTTCCTTGTTCTTTTGTGTCTTCTTATTCACAGGGGTCTTTTTTAACTTAAGGTATCCTAATTGATTGCAACTGATTTTGGACCTCCAAACAGAGTCATTATTCCTTTCCACTTAAAAGCAGTGTGCTGTGTTCACGAAGATAGTAAAGTTCCTTAATTGAATCTGGGAAGATGCTCTGTGGCAGAAAATGATTTTGTAGGCATTTTTCATTATGATAGATGTGGTATTATGGCCACTATATATAAAAAAAAAAGAATACAAGTTGTGTCTCGGAATTGTCACTGGAGTTATAAATCACTCACTCATATATTAAAGTCTTCAGATGGGAAAGATGCCTTACAAAACCAAAATAAAAGTTCTTCTCTCTTCCATTCACAGATCAGGCATAATCTTACAATAGTGTTAAAGGTATAAAACAGCTTACTTTTTAGGCTAAGAGTATGATGCTCTGCCACTGTTGGGTGCGGCAGGGGAAAAAACCCCTGCGCTCGGTAGCAGCATTTTGTGGTGGCAAAATCTGATGAAGAGAGGAAAGTTTCCTTAAAACTAATAGGAAACTCAGCCTAATGTCACACAAGTGGTATGTCAATGAAGAGACAATTAAAGAACTAAGAGCTAGACGATGCTTCTTGTAGAGCAGATCTCTATCAGGAAAGAGTAAAGATCACAACTGCCACCTTCGTCCCCTAGTCAATCATCCAGCAGCGCAATGATGGGGGGATTAAAACTATTGCAGGCAAATTTCACTCCCTTGGAATTTATTAATTTATTTACATTCTAATTTTGAAGTTTTACCTTAAAATGGCATTGTACCACTTGTTGCAAAAGACCTTTGCATTGGAGTAAAATGAAGTTTCCAGTGCCATAAAAGTGCCACTACCACGGAAGAAATGCCATAGTTACAGCCTGTGACCACAGTGAAATGAAGAGGATCCATACAAAAGTGCTCTGCACAAAACTGCAAAATATAGTTTATCTAAACTTGCATCGAAACAGGGGCCTGCAGCTCAGATGTCTCTTCTAGCCAGGGGATCTTAATATCAGGGCAGTCAGCATTTTGATGTTCTACCTCATTAGAAACACAGTGTGTTCAACACCCTAATGCCCCCATCTAGCCAGCGCTGCTGTCTAAAGTGGGGAAATGCATCTTGTTATAACACACATTAAAGAATACATTGTTAAACAGGATTTTGTTTCTAGTGTAACCAAGAGCAGATGTTAAAATGTTAGCTACTCGTTAAAAATGATTGCCTTTCTCCACATTCAGGGCAAAACTGAATATTAATGGCTAACGTACCTTAAAATATGATGATTTTAATGACAAAAAAAATATTTACTCACTTTGGTCAAAGACGACAATCTAAATCCTTTAGCCTTCTCTTTTCCAGCCTTTTCGTTTAAATGGTTCCCAATGGCTAAAATGTACTCCAAGACAGCAACAAATTTCTGGCTGGATTGCAGCTGCTTACTCGCCCGGATTTTCTGGGTTATTAGCTGAAATACACAAATCTTCCTTCAGTTCAAATTGAAAATGTGAGTAAATCAATGGTGCCTATACCTTCCCTTTGCCAAAAGCCTCACCGTCCCCACCTGAAGCAAGTCACACCTTAGCAGATGGATATCTTCCTGTCCAACTTCCCTGTGGGAACAGGCCAGGGGTTTTCAAGAAGGACCAGTTAAGTGTCTCCCACTAAGATAAAGCTGGTGTTGGCACAGTTACCCTGCCCCTGATGGAGGTCACATCCTTTCTGGCTGCCAAACCAGCCCTGCCAAAACAACTTCAACCTCATCTCTTAAAAATGCTTCTGAAGAAAAAGTATGCTGTTGAATGCACCAGATTGCACCAAATGTCAGGCATCAGGGGAAGCAGATAGCCTGAAGCACAGTATAAGGTTCTCCGTCCTTCACCTCCCTCCCTTCTATTTATACCAGCTGAAGACTGTTATCTTATCAAAATTCTTAGCACAGTTTCCCCACAAGGAAGAATAATAATTTCCTGTAATCAAACTCAGTATCAATTTCTGTTTTCCCAGAGAAGCCACCTCCCTTCCAGGGCTATATACATAAGAGGTGGTTTTGGTTTAAATTAGGAAATGTATATCTTTTTAGCACCACACCTCTCTTCATCAGTCACCAAGACACAAATTAAAAACTGGGAAAGGATGAAACAGGCGGGAGAGCCGAAAGCCATTGTTAAAACATTTATAGCACATCTCAGGGCCAGAGGGTGCTGAAAGCCAATATTCATATTGTCCCATAGAATTTTAGATGTATATTCTATGGTTTACAGACGTGTGTTAGCGTGCATAAGAGAATACTTAGGCAACTAATCAGCTCTTCAATGAACATTAAATATATGTCAAAGCAAAGAGTATATATAATAGCTTCCAAATATTCAAATATTTGGTTTCAGTGGAGGACAGCAAAAGTATAGCATTGTACCAGGCAGGGTCAGAAATCTGTGCATCTCCCCAGTGTTTTCCATCTGTTCCTCTTCTGGATTTTGTTCACTGTTACTATGGTTTTAATCACAGCCAGACAAAGGATAACAACTTGGACCTGCAGAACTTTCAAATTGTTTTCATTCCCATGCAGAATGAGAGCAAAACCTTTGAAACATTTTCATAGAAACAGGATCGTGTTGAAATACTTCGTTTTGAATCAAAGCAAATACAAACCCTGGCAGGTAAGGCAGTAGTTTGGAACAGGAAGATCCAGTCCATGAGACTGGAACACTGTTTATTTGCATCCCCCCACCCCTAGGTCATCCTGAAAAAGGCAGAGAGAGACTTGAACTCTGGTTTGCAACATTTCAATTCAGTGCTGTAATCCCTAGGGTGAACAGCTTCCTTCAGTCTTCTGAAAATAGTAAATGTCTATGAG
Organism: Fulmarus glacialis; assembly: GCF_000690835.1. NCBI lineage: Eukaryota > Metazoa > Chordata > Aves > Procellariiformes > Procellariidae > Fulmarus > Fulmarus glacialis. Next base: position 90,622 of record NW_009197842.1, on the reverse strand, counting down.
ATGCTGGTCAAATAAACTTGCTCTAAGTATTATGACTTTAGATTGATTCTTTCAGCTTGTGAGGCAAGAACCTCCCCACAAAAGGAATTTAATTTTAATGGTGAAATTCACTGCTGTCTTATCACTGGCCAAAAAAGAGGAAAGTTTAACAACATCAAATAAAAATTTGAAAATCCTTTCCTGTTCTTTCCTCCCTCCTTTGTGGAAGTCTGTTCCACTGCCAGGCCCATCAGCAGCTGCTTCTTGAACCTTAGTGGAATAAGGATGATATTAAATGCACGTACATGTATATACATGCATAGCATAGCCCTCATTTGTCTCCTCTTTTTTTTTTTTCTTTTTTTTTCCTGTGTTTTGTTTTGAACCAGTACTCTGGAATACCATCGTTAACAAAACACAATAAAATGAATTGGATTCCCAAAAGCATTCCAAATGCAGCAGCCAATAGCGCCACTGTATTTCAAATGTAGCCTGTCTCTAACAGTTTCATGTCATTCACAATTCCTTGGCTATCAAAGCCATGACCTATAGAGATTTTATGAAATTTTTTAAACTTTTTGCTTGTTACTTTTGAACAGTGCCATGAAATGGTTTTTGTTTTTGTTTTATACACTAGGCTGCCTGGTTTATTACACTATGAATTGCTCACATTATGGACTGTGAGATATTTTGCTATTAAAAAAAAAAAAGGGGGGAAAAAACCAAAACCAGACTTCCCCAACTACGCAGCTTTGAAATCTGCATTGAGGCCACTTGGCCCTCTACTATCTAACTGCTAGATTTTTATTACAAACACACTATTAAGGAGTCATATTACTTACAGGCTCCAAATCTCTCATGCTCACAGGGAGCTCACGTATGGTAAGCAGGAGATCCAACCTCTGGCCTAAGTGGGGGATTTTACACATCTGCATAAATTGAACAGAAAAGGAATCAAAACCCATGTTTATACCAAAACATGCACATATCTTTCATAATTTATTGAGTAATTCATCTGCACCTTAGTTTTCCTAATTTCTGTGCTCATTTATTAATTTTATTCTAGGCCTTAAGTCTGTAGATACACTATTGCACATACCTGAATATGCATTATTTGCATATGTAAATTCAAGAAGACACCATATGCTCGTAGGGTCAGACATTATTAAAATCAATGACACTCATTTCTTGTGAACAAGAATGGTTAAATGCATACAATTTTATGCTTATAGATTTTGGAAATCTAGCTCAGAATAAATCAGCTCCTACTTTGGAGGAAGGGGACGGCGTGTGACTTGGAGGCACAAAGGGATCCATACAGTTCTCTTCGTAATATCTAGCTGTCTCAACTCTTTATCAGATAAATCCTCTTATACTGATTCTGGCTGAGATTGTAAAGTTCCAAACAACAGCTTCTTGTAGTGGTTTTATCTAGAAGAGAGAGTCCCAGAAATAGCAGGTGGTGTCTTTTAACGCTGTACCTTCTTACCTGTAACATAAACTGATCAACCACATGCAGCTCTGAAGGAGAGCCCTTGAATGACTGGTACCTTTCTGCATCTTTTGGTGTTGGCATGTATCTGTAAAACAGTAAATGAGAATTAGATGTCCTCTTCCTCTTCATTCTATATTGTTATAACATAAAACAATCATTCCATTCCATGCATTGGAATTTCTTACTGTTTAGCGTGTTTTACATATTGCATATTTATTCTTTAACCATTGGAACTTTATAGACATTTGACCTTAACTATGCGACGGAAAGCAAAAATGATCTGCAGATACATCTGCATATCTGGAAATGCTTATATATACATAAGGCTTGAAAATAAGTGTCAGTTGTGTTCACCTGCAGACTACAGACAATTTGCAGTGGCATGGGCAATTTGGGAAAAGGTAAAACCACACGACAGAGGAGTTAAGACCATCATTTCCAAAGAGGTTCATTAATGCTATGCTTGATACATACATGCCTTATTTTCATTGATTAGGTGAAGATACCTGACAACCTTTCCAAAGCACCTAGAAACAATATACACTTTTTGAGCAGTTATGGCCATGCTGGCTCAGCTTGTCTCCAGCAATAACTTCTTTGAAAAATTAGCACAAAAGCAGAGCAGACTCATGCTATGGTGTGATTAACCAGTGGGCCCCATGAAACAAGAGTGGGAAATGGCATCTCTGTCTTTCTAATCACTGCTTCACATCCAAGATCCATTTCTCATTTTTGTCATGGTAGCACTTAATACGGACTCACAACTTAGTTTCTTCTGCATAAGGATTACAGAATATTCTCCCACAGTACTCCAGAGCTGCAGATTTTTAGAAAACTGATGTCTTTAAACATGCCTCTACTTGGAAAAATAAACACACCACCACAGTTCCCCTCCTTTGGAGATCTTCCTGTCTGTCTGACTGATACACTATGGGAATTCATAGCGTATCATAAGAAAAATGAAATCGATGTTATAGCTATAAGAGTGTTAAGAATCTTAAATAATATTCAGGTCTATCTTCTCTTCTTTCTCTGCAAACAACCTACTAAATTTGTAGCAAGCGTGATTAAACATTCATGGGGATAGATATACATTTTCATTAAAAGTAAGGAAATGTATTCAAAGATGGAAAAAATAAAGCAAGGGTTTTAGCATGTTAAATATAGGACAAACAGTAAGTTTTTTTTTTTTTTTACTGTTGTCAATAATTTAATGACATTTCAATTGAATAATTGCTGGGTTTTGAATTATTAAATCTATATTAAAGCAGATTACAAAATATTCCATTCATCACCATTCACCATGAAGAAAAAAAAAAAATTCTCATTGAAAAATAACAGTTATCTGTTGGCAAATGAAAGGGTTTTTTATTTATCATTAAAAATAGTTTGACTTATTAAGCAAATTCAAAGAACTTTTTTTTTTAAAGCTGACAGCAAATATCTTCATTTAATCAGAAGTCTGATATCCCATCAAATCGTTTTAATGTATTATGTATATGAAATTAAACTAGCAGATTATCTAAAAGGTTTAAAGCTTAAAGCATTAAACAATGGAAGCCATGGAAAAGGAAGCACAAGAATATGTGAATGCATTCCATAAATATCTTTTTACATGAATGCAACTCTAATGGAATTTGTGCAATGAAAAATCTCCCACTGTTCTGAAATATTAAGTTTATAGAGACAAAGAGTGCTTTGCTATTGATTTTAAGACATCAGGATAAAGAATCATTCAGAGAACTACGGAAAGGTTTCCACATCAAAATAAGTTCTGAAGTTTCTAATAATATTCCACCACCTCCACTAACCTTCACTGGATACATGAGCAGAACATTTTGCTCACTGGTCACAGTCTTGAAAATGTAATCTTGGTTTGGGCTTTAAATATTCTCCATTCTACAATAGTAGAATTTAGACTTCCTGCTCAGGCTAAGACAGTATGACAGGTATAATTTGCACAGAGAGGAATTTTCCAGCCCCTAACTATCCTGTTTAAACTCCTGTCATAACCACAGGTTTTCAATTAACTAGAGGCCACAGTTTGCAATGGTAAAATGTTCCACCATGGCACCTAAATCAAGTGGAAAGGTCTTCAGAAGTGTCCTCCTACTTGTATCATGCCAAGTCCATTATAGTGCATTGTACAAGAGAAACTTCTGAGCACTGATGTTTCAAGATAAGCATCTGCATCCCATCTACTTCAGTAAAACTTTTAAAACTGTTGGGGTGGAAAAAATTAGCTTCTTTTCACTATAAGATTTGTACATGCATTCCTAGATTTTGGTAATAAATAAGCATCCCAGGACAGAACCCTTTATCCTATATAGCATATAGCAATACAGCATGCAATCTCTCTTACACATTCCGTTGCTAGAAAAATTTCCTCAGCGTTATTGCTGTCAAAGGAAGACTCTGAAATCTTCAATGAAAAAATAAAATCTTTCAAGCTTCATTGCCATCATTATTATTATTATTATTGTCTGATGGCAAAGAGCCCAGATGCTATAAATCAGTGATCTCAGTGGTGTTACACCAATTTCAACAGCGTGGAGATCCTGGACTGAATCTGCAGTGCTGTATTAGGGCTTGAACAACAGAGCTTTTTTCAGTGTTTTCCTTCAAACTGAGGTGTGAGCAAAGGCTGTCCTCGTAAACGGGGCTGGCCGAACACGAAGCACTCTGCTGTGCAGCAGGACTGGAGGAATTTCCTTCAGAACTTCTGCCAGCTCCAACCATTTGTTTCTCCAGAGACAGCCACACGTGTAACTGGAGAGTGCTCGTGATGTCCAAGACATTTCACTGCGGTTATCTCCTGACCAATTCCATCACTGCAATTAGAAACTGTGTACTGCAGTAAGATCCTTCTTTTTTGAATGAAGCCTTTAAGGTCAGCTTTTGAAAGGCAATGGAGCTCCATTACCTTCAGTGGGGCTATACACCTTTCACCAGCTCATAATCTGTTGTGCACCAGTGTGGGGTATAACTGGTAAAGCACTGCGGCAGCATGAAAACTTCCTCCAGAACACTGGCACATATAAAACATTTAAATATTCAATGTCTTGTCCACATCCCTTCATACTTCAAGCAAGTTCTGTACAAGCCATCTCACAGAATGACATTAATTCCGTATGTTACATGTCTGTTCTTCCTGTTCACATCACTTTCTAAGTACAGAAATTATTCTGCAGATTTTAAAATTACTGTTGACGCACTGATTAGGATCAGGATTTTAAGGCCAAAATTAAACTCATTCCACCAGAAGTAGAAACATCCGTTATTTACTTCCTCACTTTCTTTGCCAGTGTCATCTTTTTCCAAGCTCGCTTTAGCAAAACACTCAAATTTTTTCTCATTTTAAAGCAAGAAACTGTTTCACATCAAGTTTTCATATGAATGTGTTTAATAAAATGGCCCAAGTATCACATGCGGACTGGGATATATAATGGGTACTACTCTAGGATGCCACTTCTTTCCTTTCTTTCTATGTCAAACTATTCAAAGAGATACAATCCAGTTCCTACAAATTTCACATGCCAATAGTTTGCTTCCACTCCTGAAATCTATTTTTCTCAACATAGGAATTCAATTTTTTTAAAGATACAGAAATTTGCATTCTGCTTTAAACCCACAAATCTCTGCCACTCAGAAATACTGATATTGTCAATAGCCCATCATCCCATGAAGCTCCTTTAACACTTGTCTGCTTTCCTCTTCTCCAAATAAATTTTAAATCTTTCATTTCTGATCCCACAATAGACGGTAAGGCTGTAGTAAGAGATGTTTTAAAGTTTTGTCATCAAGTTACACCTGCTCACTGCCACAACTTACTCTTTTACTAACTCTGCTCCTTGTAACTAGTTCACAAAATCATGTCAGATTTGCTGTCATTTCTTGCAATCCCCTTTCCTACACAACATGGGGAAAAGTGATATTTTGGGGGAGTACTCTAAAATCTCAGTTGCAAGGACTGAGATTTCTGAGTGCAACCCTAATATTCTATTCAGATTCAGGATAGATCCAATGTCTCAGTAGCATCTTCCCTGAACTTCGCATTATTTGCAGAAGACTATGCCTTCTCCAAAAAGTAACATATTATAAGCAAACAATTGAACCCCAAAGATTACCTTCTTAGTGCTGTAATCTGCTCATCTGTAAGTCCACCACTTTCTTCATGTATAATATATAGTTTTTCTTTCAGCTCACTTGGTTTTATATGGAAACTTTTAAGGAAAATGTCTGGAGGAAAATGATTCTTAGATTACTTGGGAGAAAATGCTCAAGGGAAGGAAAATCACCAAAACATTTCATATTTACTTTCCAGATTTAAAAAAAAAAAAAAAAAAAACACGCAACCAGAAAAAAACAAAACACTTAGTAGCTGCTAATGCTAAGGCAAAAACTCAGTCTTCATATTTTCTTTAAACATACATAGCAGTAGTCAAGCAAAAATATATTTCTGTCAGAACGTAGCCAATGCTTAAGACAGAGCTATCAAGATACTGTTATCGGAAGGTACTCAAGTCCTTGCTCGTATATATTTCTCTTGTACTCAGCTCAACAGTCAAAATAATTTTTTTCCAGATACAATACAACATATTGGCATATTATAATATTTTGAAGGTTAAAGAAATTAAATTTTCCATTTGTTTTGGTTTTATTTGTTTGCTTTGTTTAATTTCTTCCAGGGTTCAAAAGAAGGTAGTTAGAGTCCATGCAAGAAAAATTACTCCCAAAATGAAGGCAACCTGGGAAACAGAAGTGCTCACTTCTTCCACACTGCCTGATATTCTAAAATCTGATTAAGGGTTTTTGTAATGTTTAAGACTTCCGTGCTGACATGGGGCTGGCTCATAATATGCATTATAATAAGAAAATGGAAATGTCTTTTCCCCAAACAGGTGAAGAACCATTTGTAAGGCTATTGCTCCCAAAAAGACTACTTTGTCTTGCCAGTTATTCTTTAATTACTGTCTGTCTCCGTCATCGTTACTAAAGGATGAAGGTAAAAAAGGAAGCACAAGGAAGTGAACAGAGGGCATCAGCAGAGAAAGCGGAAAGATCTAAATGCTTCTCAGTGTTGGCATGAAACTTGTCCTAGAGTCTCTGCTACGACAGAACTCCTCTGAGCAGCTCAAGGAGATTGGGAAGGAGAATTCAGGAAGCATGTGTATGATTTGCCATTTTTTTTCTCCAATCCTAAAAAGGAACAGAGTTTTTCAGGTTACAGGAACTTGCTGTGGCCTGAATCAGCTATTAATGGTTCCCAGGAGACTATTGGCCAATGGAGTATATATCATTTATTCTTCCTCTGACACACTTTCCACCCTTTTAATTTTGTTATAAGATCTAGCTTTAGTGCTAAGCCTGGCAGAATCTTCCCTTTTTCCTTCTTATGCTTTTTATGTCTTATATCTTTTGCTTCCCTATGCCTTTTAAAGCATGTATCTCTTTAGGTGTGGTGATGTCTATGGACCATAACAGAGTGAATAACTCATAGTAAAATGTTGATTTAAAAATTTTCACAACCTGTCTACAAAGCATTTAATATTATCTTGAACGGTTTCAGTAGTTTAAATTAGCCACTGAATGAATTCCAGTCATCAGACTTTGCTAAAGTATTTTCCTAGGCAAAATAAGGATTGTATGTATGGGAAATGGGGTCTCATACAGAGAAACAGGCACCAATCAAGTCACAGAAGCTGGTATTTTGACTCCTAAATCAGTTTTTACCACTAGATCCCACATTCTTGGATTAACATATACATTATAGTGTCTCCCAAAATTTTTTCATTGGAAATCTGAGGATGTTTCTCCTGTCTCTTTCTTTCTGATACCTGTTCTCTGTATGGCAGAAATTTATTTTGTCTACTAGAATCCACTAGATAACTTAGCTTTTATTTGCATTTTCTCATACATTGGGCTTGAATTTAGTGTGTAGATCTTCTCTCAGAACTCTCATTTTTCTCTTGTGTTCAGAAACCCACTCAAATTCTCAAGAAATTTTAACCTACTGATACTTTGGAGCTTCATCTTTTTATTCATTAATTTAAGAACTGTGGTTTGCAGCACTTGCAGGAAGATTAATCAGAATTCTCAGGATCAAATTAACTTTTGATCTAAGTAATGTCCATTATAGTAAGTGTATGCCAAAAATCTCACTGATAGGACTTTAAGGATAAGATTAAGAAACGGATGTAAAATGTCTCAATGAAAAAATTGTAAGAGGAATAGGATCAAAAGGAAGAATGGTGCTATTTCCAAACCAAAAGAAACTGCAAAAATTTAGTAGATGAAAGTGCTATTACAGGATTCTTTTTATCTGGAACAGCACTTTCATATCAATCACTTCCTTTTAACACTTCAAATTGTTAGTCAATGGATGCAATAATTCCAACAAGTTATCTCCATTTACAGTTCCCAATTAAAACTTTACACAATCTCCAAAATATATTCTTTCTTATCAATATTCATAAAGATGAAATCATTAAAACTTCAAAATTAACAGTCCCAAATTCTTTACACATGTAACATTTTTTAAAACATTGCTAGGTTATAGAACTTTTTTGGAAAGCCATCTCTGTAATAGAAATCAGAGTAGTCTTTGAAGAACAATTACTCTTGCTTCTTTAATATCTACCACTTCTCATCAAAGTAATTGAGAGACCTTTACATCATTTTATTAGTAAGACAAGAACTATGTGTTGAACTGCTTCATTAGCTATGAAAGACTGTTCTAGGTCAGGCCTTTGGCAGAATCATACCTGGGATATGAGAGGGAAGGATCCTTGTTCATGATCATTCAAGACAGCCATGCACAGTCTAAGCTATCAGCCAGAGAAAAACCAAGACAGTTCGTGCGACCTGGCTTGTAGCTGCCTCAAAGGCTTTTTATGCCAATCCCTCCACACCTACATGAATATTCTTGAACTCAATGTAGGAGAGAGACTGAGCACAGTTCTCACAGTTCTAGTTACCAAGCTGTTTCTGTTGACTTGCTTCACCTGGACAGCCCACAAAATTTGAAAAGCCTTTGAAGTCAGAGTCTTAGCATTGATTTCACAGGTGTCATACATGGTTTTACATGTCTGCCCTAAGACAACAGCATCACAGCTCAATGGCACATCCACATGTTTTGTACAAGAAGAGAAGAAGCTTGGTACTTCTAGTCTACATCATTAAGGACCACATTTACAGCAACTGAGCCATAAGGTCTATTATTATAAATTAGTAGAGGGGCACTGAATTAGAGGATATTTACACACAAGCTTGTCTTATTGCCTATTGAATGGCAGAAAATACAAACAGAAAATGCATGCAGTGCTCACCCCAGGCTTCCAGATAAGAGTACACAGTTCTTATTGATACACTTACTGAAGTTATGTGCAACTTTTCGATCTAACATGATATGCTGGTTCACTGAAGGTTCGTTGCCCAAAAATACCGCTATGTCCTGGATCTGGAACTGATCACAAAGTCTGGATACATCTATTTTTTTCTTGCATGGGTCACATGATCCCCAGACAGATTTTTGAATCTAAAAATATAGGAGTGACAGAGTAAATAAAAAGCCAAAAGAACAGAGGCACTTTGTTCCATCCCAACATAGAGAAGGGCATCCAGGTCGTTTTGTGGCACAGCTGTAGTTTTACGATAACTATACATGTAATACAGGCTACAATATTATTTTTTTTCTTTAACAGCTACCATCAGTTTCATCCTTACCTTATCACAAGGAACAACATCCCAGTGAAAGGCTTTGGTTCTTTTTGTCGATGGAGAGAGGCTGCAGGGCTGCGGGAATGCGGGTGGGGCTGGCGGTACTTCTGCCTTACTTATGGGAAGTGGAAGAGATGGTGATGCTGGGGCTGCTTCCCCCTCTGCAGGCTTTGTCTGGGGGCTTGAAGACTTGTTCAGACTGGTTGTTGCAGAATTCACACCAAAGTGGAGGGCCTCCTCTTTCCGATCATTCAGAGGTACAGTCAAATCCTCATAATCAGCTTCAGAGGAGGTGCATTCTTGAGGTCCCTCCTGAGGCAGTGAGGCACTCTTGCACAGCTGACAGTACCTTTCTATGAGACACACCCATTCATTCTGGAGCTTGCTAACATCCTCTGTCCTGTTATTTTGGACAGTAAAGGGTATTCGAAACCTGAAATTTAAGAACATCATATATAAACGCAAGGAAGTGTAAATAACATGCTGACTAATACAGCCACGGATATTTCTTATTTAAGCAGAATGATGTTCAGCAGCTTTACTTGTCAAAGAAGCCCAGTGCTGCTGACTCTGACCTTTTCAGACAGAGTTAATTGCTTACGTGTCTAAGGTTAGAGAGCTGAAGTTTTGCCATATATTGACTTTGTGGTGCAGTTACCTCGTAATTCCTCTTCTCCACCTTGGAGGAAGGTGAACAATGTGCTACATCTTACTGTGCTTGTTGCACAAGCTAGTCAGAACCTGTTCACACACCTGTCCTATCGAGCTGAATGATATAACTCTTCACTGGCTCCTGACATGACAACTAGACAAGTCTTTGTGGGCAGTATTTCAACGTATCTTCTCAATCCCACATTGTGGTACTTTTGATTCCTCCTTAAAATACTCATCAAATCACTGCAGAGCAATGGGAGGGGTAATCTATATAATTCTGATGGCCTCATTTCTCCACTATTGTATTTTGTTCTGGGACATTGAGATTCTCTGTTGCTTGACCTTGTTTTCAGTAGTTCTGCTTTAACAAATTATTAATTACCAACAATACTTACAAATAATTGTGTTCTTTAGTCTGAACTGAAAAGGCACTGCATCCATTCTCTTTGCTGACACTCACATTACCACCTGACAAATTAATTGTATTTGTTACAGGGTCTGCAGTCTTGTTCTTTCCTCCCAGACCTATGCAATATAAAGTCAATTCTCCTTCACGTAGTTGTACCAAGTACCTGAAGGACAAGGAATAGAGATACAGTTCATTCTTCACTGACTACTTATTTACACAAGCCTTGCCTTTGTTAAGCATTTTCTAATGTCAGTAAGTCTCCACATTTTTATAGCATCTTCCATGGAACAGTCAAAAAGTATCAATACTAAAGCATAAAACCTTTGAGATGAGGGCTTCTTATTCTCATCTGACACGCAAGTAAACTGTGACATAAAATACGAACTTCCAGCCTGCCATGCCTAATGAGAGAGCTAAAACTAAGAACTGACTATCAACTAAAAATCACAAAAGTCATGTTAATTTGTTAGCTACAGTCTGTCCTGCCCACTCTATTTATTCCTCTCGTTTGTTTGCGATGGTGGGTCTTTTGGACTATGAGCTTTTAAAGGAATTCACTATGTGACTGAGCAGCACATAATAGGACGAGGCTTCAGAGTTTCTGTGTCTTCCAGGTTTTATTGCCGCCAAGCTATAAACAAGTCACCATAATATAAGTTAGTGTCCAACCTTATAGTCCAATAATTCTCCTTCTCTTGGAAATGCCTCTGCACATGCTCTTACTCCATGAGGACTGATCATGATTGCCCCTCATTCCCACGAGTCACTTCGCAGGAAGGGGTCAAAGTATTCTGCTCTCAAGGGCTCCCATCAGAAATGACTGTGCCAAAGTGTGAGTATTACCTATTTAAATGATAAATTAATCCTGGCACAAATTGCCTGCCCATACGCAGCTTCTATTAGAGCAAAATGTTCTGCTTCAGTCTCATTTCTAGGATTCTGCTCTGCTGCTTATAACAAAGGGCCCACATTCAACAAGTGGGGCTTTACTGTATGAGTTTTTTATTCTTATTTAAGCATTTGCATTCTCATTTTTCTTGAGGGTTACTGCATTTCTTTATCATTCTGACAGTTCTATCAGACCTTTCTTTTCCTCCACTCTCTCTTCAAGGTGTGGCTAGTTGATTAAGGTGTTCTATGAGGAATTTAAATAAGTTTAGCTCCTCCAGAAGAATTAAACATAAAATATAAATTGCATCTATTCGCACATAAACAGTCAAAGTGATAAGAATTGTTTAATGGAGCTGGCAGTTATATTGATCTCTCCTTTCTTTAAAGCAGGGACTTATAGTTTAATCAGATCTCCAGATGTTTCCACCATTATTTACTTTGCCAAAAAAAAAAAAAAAAAAAAAGAGAGGATTAATATCAAGAAGAAAGCAACAAGGGCTTTGCTTCACAAGATAAATAAAAATCAATTTTTGTTAACAAACTTGTTAAATGTTGCAAGGTAACAAATCCTGGGACACACTTGAGGATAGTGTTTACGAGACATACAGTTGTAGCCTTTTGAAAACAATTAAAATCATTTTCTGTGAACTGTGAAGTCTTTTGAGATAATTGCCCTGTGTAGATAATTACAATGTTAAATTTTTTTTCATTAGTTTTTGGTAGACAGATTTTTTTTCTTTCTTTCTTTCTCTCCTTTGATAGTATAAGCAATTTCCAGGTATTTTAGAAGCTGGCTCATGGGAAGGGTGGGTTGTCTGTAGGATGGGTAGCAACCTATATAAAATCATTGTGGCTGGTTCACTAGTTCAGTAACAGAATAAGCAGAAGCAGAAGTCATGCTTATCTGTGATGGTTTAGGGGCTGAATGAAATGGTGGTGACAGTCCATTTCCCACTGAATAATGATTCCTGTCTCTGAAACCACCACCCCATCAGGCCACCATGGTTGGTCACCCCCACAGGAGGGAAGTTCAGAACATTATGAGAATGAATTACGAATTTTGGGGCAGCCATTTGGCCAGTGTGAGTCAATATTCTTTAGCAGGACTCCTATATTCCTTATCTGCTTTGCCAGTCTTTTTCTCCTTTTCCTTATGAATGAAAATGGAGTAAAAAGTAAAAAGAAGTCCCACCGTTAAAATCACTCTGAACACCACCATCATTACATATTTGTGTTAGTAATGCACACAGCAATCTCTAGCACACATCAGAACTTCATTTTGTTGGGTACCACTATTGCACTAACAGTTAATTTCAACATTTTCATCTCATGCAGATTTGGCATCTAAGTTTTAACTTTTAAAAGCAATTAAATAATTAACTTATTATCAGCAAATTATCAGCAAATTAAAATCTTAAGGTATTTATCATAAATTTTAACAAAATCTACAACCCAGAGGTCTACAAAAGTGCAGTTCGTACTTCACCCATTCACTGGATGTAAAAGTGTTTTGCTGCAAATCCAGCAGCCCTTCATGTATCACATCGCATTCTGCAGGTCTTCCAGAGCAGGAATCTGCTGGTCTCTTGTATAAATTGCTCTGTATAACTCTGCTCAGAAGGTATGTTATCTATATAATAAATGGCAGCAGAGAGAGTATATTTTCCATGTTAATTCCCTTGAATAAGACATTAATAGGTGGATTTTTCAAGTATAAAAATGATAGACAACACTATAAGCAGCAGCCAAATAGGTTACATAAATTAACATAAAATAAATAGGGTCTTTCTGTGACGCTAAACTACTTAACTGCAATTTGGTTTTATGCCCACAGTTCTAAACTTGTCAGTGCAAGGAGAACATAATTTTAATCTGGAGGGTTTACTGTAAAACATAATTTTACTTTTTTAATTCATATACAAAGCAATCTAGGATAAAGTTTCTGTTCAGCTCAGTTCCAGCCCAAGTGGTAATTGATTGATTTAGCTTGAAATCTCAAATGAACACAGTAGGAAAATGAAGGCTTGCCTACCATTGAAAATAGCATGGATTAAGGTGGGTGTGAATTTAAAGCGCTCTTTTTATTATACAGGTCCACGTTTGAGTGTTCTTACTGCAGAATACATGTGCCTTTTTGAGCTCTTCTGCTAAATGTAATCGATTTTGAAAATTTAGCTAATCAACCATGAGGTACTGTTCATCTGGAATAAAAGTTTCTGCACATGGAGTGAACCATTAAGTTTCACGAGGGATGAATCCCTCTGCAAAAAGCCCCTTAAAAATGTTTCACATCAGAACTTTGGATGCAAACTCTTCCATGCTTTTTGAGAGTTTGTATCTCAACCTAAATTGTGCAGCTGGCTTCAGCACCTCAGCAGTGGGATGACACAAACTCCAAGACTTGATCACTCCTGAACACATGGGTGTGTAGAGTCTGATTACACTACCTACTTGGAATATTTAATTGAGCCTAGAACTCAAAAGGAACTGAGATCTTAAAATGAAAAAACTCATACAAAATCTTGCAACACTGAATCATTTCATTAAACAAATATCTAGTACCTAGGTTGTCTTCCTCTGATAATTTTACAATTTCAGTGTATTTTGATGGTAAAAGATGAACTACTAGGTCTTTTTCTTTTCACAGGATTAGGATAGCCTCATTCATTCTTCTTAAAAGCATGCATTTTAATAAATATATATAGAAAAAAAACCTGCTTAGAAAATTTCAATTAAGATTCAACTATGCATGTCGTCAGTTGTGTTTGGTTGTTTTAATACAATCTCAGACCAGTTACATTTCAAGGTGTAGTTGAAGAAACGCATCCACTTTCATATCACATCTTGAGCTGGCTTTACATCTTCAGTCCTAGTGAACTGTGCCAAAATCCTAAGGCCAAACTTTACCCTGAACTCACATTCCCTTTGTTCTATGTATGAACGTACACAAAATAAAGACATACCTATTTCTTTGCTTGCACAATGCAGAGCATAACAATTCCCATTTATGATTGGGACCTGCTGGGTACTACCATAACATTAGCTGTTATTTATAGCAATCTGTCTATGACATTGTAAAAACCTACCTTCCTTTTATCATCAAGAGACACTGCTTCCAGCTCATAATCTTGTCGCCCATGAAACACAATACTGAAGCGCCTCCTTTCAGTATCTTCACAGGCTTTGACTTGTGAGAAAGGGAACTGTTTCTTAATAATTCCTTTTTCAATGTTAAAAATGGTCTTTGTGTTGAAATCAATCTGGAATAGAAAGTTCTTCATTACTTGAGTCTATCACTTCTCTTCATTGAAAGGGAAAGACAACATCCCCAATATCACCATGCAAGGGCATTTAGATAAAGGACCAGCTGAGAGTATGTATCTATCTTGCCAATGAATAGAATAAAAAAATGACATTCCATCATCAAGATACTGTACTATGTTTGTTTTAGTTACAAAACAAACAGATATTCATTGTAACTGTGTTTCCCTATCTCTTATGATGAATATGCATCAATTTATCACTCTGAAATATTATTTCTTTTTATATTCTCCTTGTCTTATACAACCCAGTGCGAAAACTTCCCATTCAGCAGTAGTGGTAGCACAAACTAACAGCATGACCATCTCAGCAGAGATTCAATTACTAACTGGTTCAACCTATGCCCCAGTACTAAAATGAAGTGAAGGTGGTTATTTTTATAACAGCTGCTTCTGTGTCAGGAAAAGAGTATACTATTGAGAGATTACTTTCTGATATAAATATTACTGAGTTTTGGTTTAGATCTTATCTAACACAGATTTTTTGTCTGTATGTATACATAAACATATATGTGTACATAAAGGTGAAGGGAGTAATGATAATAGCCAATAAAGTTATTTTATTCCTGTTTCACAGCTATAACAATAAAAATTGTTCGCTTCAAAATAAAATCATTCTTCTTCCACTGCACAATCTATATTTGCAGTGTTAAAAACTGGTACAGACAGATTCCAGTATCTGTTCTACGTGTCAGCCCCTGCTGAGCAGAAACAGCTTTGTTGATACAATAATATGTGAATATTACCTGACTGCCCAGCTTCAGTGAATGCAGCCCACAGAGAAGACAAACTCAGAAGAGTCTCAGATCTCGCCTGAGTTAGATATTTACCTTTGGTCATAAATGATTCTTGGCACCTTTCATTTCTATAGTGCATACCATGCCAACCAAATGCTAACACCGCAGCCTTTGCCTCTGTGCTGTTTACAGCAGAAAATCTCCAAAGCAGAACCATTTTCATTATTATCTCTGACTTTTGAAGGCTGCTGGTAACTAGACAACTGGAATTAAACTACTCCAGATTCCCAGACTGATAACTTCCACATCTAATATAGCTTTCTCCATTTTTCCGTCAGCTTTATGTCTAAACAAATAATCTTTTAATTCCAAAAACCAGTGGATATTGAGGGAAACAAGGAGATTATACTTTCTACAATTGAGATGTAGTAAACAAAAAAACTCTCTCTAGCACGTATGACTTGGACGTGCTCATTATCAAATTTTGTCCAAACTGCAGGAAAAATTCAGTGAAATCCAGGTTCTTGGAAACAACATGAAACCTTTGTCACTGACTTCATGGAATCAGGAAATTACCATCAGGTGTTATCGACAGAAGTTTGCTTTAATATCATTCAAGTGTTGTCCCATTATGACACAGCAAGTCAATAAAGCCTAAGGGTTCATAATGTCAAAAAAAGAATTCACAGGACAGAATAACCAGAGATGAAGTGCATAGCCTGGCAAAGGAACCTTCTGCGTATCCCCAGGAACATCGCTTCCCAAGGTTTTAAAGATCACAGCTGAAGTGATGTCCTGTCAAAAGGGACAGGTATTTAAGTATGTCTACATCACTTGTATGCATTTACTGTTGCTAATTAATAAGAACAACTCCCAGGCAGAGCCTATTATAATTAATCATCTTTGTGACGAATCATGTTTTTTAGAGGTGAAATAACATCTTAGATCATCAAGTCCATTCTACAGCCCTGCCAGGGGCTCAGTAGAGGGATTTTCAGATATTACCCCCAGAATACTTTTGGTGTAAAAGGTAGAAAGTTGGTCAATGTCTTGTACCTCTCTAATAGGTTGCTGAACCACAGGATGTATTAAGCTATCTCGTAACATTTGTGGAACAACATAAGCATCCTATATTTTTTATATATTTCTTCAAAAGTGAGAATTTTTAAAGTTACCTGCAAAATTCGTTTCTGCCACCGATAATGTTTGTATTTGTAGATACTGAAGTTAAATTGTGAGCCAGTTAGCAAATCTTGTGAATCCTGAAAAATAGAACAGAAATCGGCAATATGTCCACACTGTTATTTTTTATCCACTCAAATCCCGTCATGTTCTCGGATGAAATCTCCCTCAGTGAACAGTGTTCAAATAGTGCTGGAGGCTTTGCAGAAGAACTCCACATGGAAGCATCCTCCTGACCTGATTTTCACAAGAACAAAATATTGAACTAGTAAAGGGATCACAGATTGGGATGGGAGGTGAAAGGGAGAGCAGAAAGCAGGAAGACAGGAAGGGGAAGAGCACAGCCCATGGAATTGTACTAAACACATTTCAAAACACATGAGTACAAGCAGTTTATTAAATGGACTAAGTAGCAAACAAGAACCATAATGTGACTTTAAAGAAAAATATTTACAGACCCTTGAATGTGGTGCAGTAGAAGGGAAGATCTTTGTTCCTTCTTATTATAGGAAAGTATACAATTTGTTATCTGGTCCCCTTACTGTGGAAAATGACTAATTTTATAATCTTCAGGAAAATGCAGGGGAGGGAAGGTCATGATCCAGCTATATTAAATTTGATTTAGTTCTAGTAATTAGCTATCACAAAATCTTTAATGCAGCAGAAGTAGAAAAGGAACCTTTTCTCTTCTTACTCTGAGACTATATTTCCATGTAGTCTTAAACTGCTGAGTTTAATATTTTTGTTGACTGCAGCCCTTCTGCAAAATTTGCACTGCTTTTTTATTAGTATTTATTTTTGCTTCTCCTTCTACTTCTTTCCAGCCAAGAAGTTAATAAGCAGTTCAGAAACTTATTTTTAAAAATTCCAAAAAGCTCCAGGTTTATCTCAAAATCACTATAAGCTCCTGTGGTGCAAAAAAAATTCAGATTGTGACATTAGCACATCATAAGATTTCACTGTTTCCTGGAGATGCTCCCATAGGAAGGCTGGTTCAAAAATCAAAGCAGAAGGGGAAATAGGTAGTGAAAATTTCTCCAAAGAATTCTCTGCTGGTACTTCTGAGGTGATGTTGGACAGAGATTGCAATGAGAGAGATACTGGACAGGGATTACAGTGGGGAGTACAAGGCTGATGTACTAATATACACAATTAATATACTCCTCATTCTCAAACTATTTTCACTCACCATTATCAACTTACACTTTTCTCAGGAAAGTACTTCCATGCTTTCTATAAAACGGAAAGATGCTAATGATCCAATTCTGCTATGAAGGCTTTAACAGCAGAAAAATGAAATTTTTGTGTCTCAATCTTATCCTGAAGAAATCTCTGGACAAGATCTTTTGGTCTCGTTGACCTATGCTCCGCAAAGCTATGTTGTTGTAGGACCCAAAAACAGTTTTAAGCCACCTTTACACTGATTCTGCTTTTGCCTGGTAGGAGTTCAGAGCCAACCATAGGAAATGTTAGAACTGAAGTCACACTGGCAAGGGCTTTGCACTTTGTAGCCAGCCATTCTTGTGGCCATGCATAACGCTGAGTTGTCAGACCCTTATAGTGACCAGTCATGCCTCAAGGACAACCCAACACTAGGAGACCCCTCAGAGATTAGATCCATCATTTTCCTGAGGTGCTTCATAGTATCAGCCCAAGGATTTTGCCTTACATTTATTGTTACAGTACTTGATGCTGCACTCAGAATAATGAAACTCATATGGATATATCTGATCTAGATTTAAACTGCTTAATCCAGGTAATGGCATCATGCTGCAGTGTAGCTGCAGCATCTACATGGGATATCCATTACACAGGATACAGGTAGCATTAGCCATTAGAACCTGACCTATTTGGTCATACACTGGAGTGAATATGTTTGCACAAGTTGGGACTGCATCTTTGAAAGCAATACAGACATGCTCGTAATGCTCAACCAGGCTTTCCAGAACATGCTTATACATTTGAATGTCTTGCAAAATAGATCAAAGTATTGACCTTACCTTTTCAGCGTACACCTCTTTCTGTGCCAAATGCAAAGCTCCTTCAATGCTCACTTCTTTATTTTTCACCATGTTCATAATTTTGAGGATTTTTTCCTGGCTTAACTGGAAAAAAAGTCAATCAAATGTTTTTAGAGACTGTTTTTTCATCTGGCTATTGAGCATACAGAGTGCTTGTGACAGTTACAGCTACGGTATCTGCCATAAAATTACAATTTCATTCATATTTTATGTTCTATCGACAACCTGCCCAGCAAATATAATCTCCCTTTGAAACCTGGTGAGAGTCCACAAGATATCAAATATACAGGGGCTTTTACAATTTTAGAAGATGGGGTGGTAATATCTGGAGATAGAACTGCCAGGAGGAAATCTTTTCTAGTTAGAAAATCTGGCAAGAAGTGAAAACATCAATTTTGCATGCTCGCCTGTGTCTTACCCTTAGTGTGAAGTACTGCCTACAACATGAAAGCCAAAATCAGGACCATTCAAAATTTTCAGAGTGAAGGGGGGAAAAATTGATGTTGGTACCAGCAGGTACAGCTGTCACTTGAACTTATCTAAACACATTAAAAAGTCAGCATTACACTTCCCTTTTCTTTTACCAAAAAAGGAGGTTGCACTGTCAATAAGCTTACACACAAATTTATGTCACTCTTAAGTGAACCAGGTGGGGATTACAATGCCAACAAGGAATCAAGCAAAGAAAAAAGGCAAGTGGAGTAACCAGAGACGTAAAACTACAGCCGCTTACACTGTTGGTAAGTGTCTTTCATGGACTTTGTAGAAGGAATAAACAACCTACCTTTGAGACAGACCAATGAGTTCCCTTCTGTGACATC
>NW_009197842.1:65607-71371 GCF_000690835.1 Fulmarus glacialis | reverse complement strand
GTGTGTGGGTTTTACCACCAGAGCTCAGGAACTTGTGATTTTTTTATCCAGTAGTTTAGCTACAATATTCAGTTAGCTACAATATACAGTGTTTCCTACCCCCCTGGAGAATGACCTCACCACCAAGAGGTAAGTTACTACAATAAAGTCTTTCTTTCCAATCTTTTGAAGGAGTTTTAAAACTCTTCCTTGTGGACATCCAGGTGAAGAGCCCTCCCCAGGAGTGTTGTCCCGGCTGTGCAGGAGCAAGGGGAAGGGGCAGGAGAGATGTCTCGGGGAACGGGAAGGGGGCCTCCCCTACACCCCTACTGCCAGAGCTGCTGTGGGGACTAACACGTTCAGAGCGAGGCAGCTCAAAGCATCTCAGCATTGCAAGCAAACCTGAATTTGGCTACCCCAAGGACAGGGCACCAAGACCTGGAGAGGGTTTTGCTGTTCCTGCCATATGAAAAAGAAGGCGAAGAGCTAAAGACAGGTATCCCCAGAGAGCCAGGTCTGCTGCCCGGGAGGGCAAGGGTTGGTAGAAATTGGGACTCCTGAGAGCTGCCAGTTTTGCCACTTGAGGTTCGTGATTGCTACCCCCAGCAGCAGCCACCAAGCTGCTTCCCAGACTTCTGAGGCAGGCAGCGCAGGCAGCGCAGGCAGCGCAGGCAGCAGGGCTGCAGCTGTTTTGCCACCCCCAGCACCTTCCTGTCCTAACCACCGCCTGCTTTACCTACGCCTACAGCTCTCTACAGATAGAGCAGCTTCTCTGCTAAAAACCCCAGCAATGCAGCCTTGCAGCTGAACAAGATCCTCTCCACCCATCCAAGCACCACAGTCACCTGGCACAAGTCTGACGGGCAACATAAAAATAGCCAGTCACACCACAGAGGTCAGGGACCTCTTATTTTCCGAGCCACACTACACCAAACCCACTTTAGCTTACCAAATTTCTAACACCTCAACCAATTTCTGATCAACAGACACATTGTATGTTTTTACAGCCTACAAATAAAACTCAGAGTAAAAGAAGAAGAAGTAGTATTTTGTTTTTAAAGCCTTGGAATTTTCAATGCTAATGTAAAGGTAACTTATGGCATAGCTCCCAGCTGCAAATAGTAATGTGAACAGTGAGGAAAGAATGAAAGCAGTCTGATAATTCATTCACACTTGCTGAAGCACAGAAGGTTCCTACAATGACCTCCACATTCTGTATTTGAATTTTAAATGGCCATATATTTACACCACACATACACTGTATACGATTAGATCTTAACAAGATAATTCCCCACTGAACAGGCTCTGTGTAAGCAAACAAGAATATGGATATATTTGAATTGAAAAATATAGTTTCCTTAAGGCTAAGCTCTGCCAGCTTTAAAGTGCAAGATCCTATTTATACAAGATAGCAATTCTTAATAGGAAGCTGGATAGTATTTTTGCAACAGTTAGGCCCTTTTGTATGGAGAAGGGTTCAAAGATTTTGCTGCAGGGTGACAATGAGAACATAAAGATACATCATAGCCTTATGTCAAAGACACAGTCTCATTAACATAAACAAGAGAAGTGTTTATTTCCTTCATTTCAGTACACAAGTAATTCAATGAGCTCAGTTCTCATTTGAATCTCATGGTGTTGTCCAGCTACACATTACATCGTGCACATCTGCAGTGATGCTTCCTAAGAGTGGCCAAGAAAATGAAAATCTCAACTTGAAAAATATGAGGCTTTGAATTTTTTTTCTAGGATATAGGTGATTTGGGTCACCATCCCTGTTCTCGTGCAAGCAGGCTCCATACTCTGCAGTGCCCCAAGCACTGGGCATTTTAAGGTCTATCTTTCTGGCCAAATATTCTATCTAGGACTAAGAAACCTTGCCACAACATCTCTACCAAAACCAAGACATTTTCTGTGTTTTTCTTTTGCATTGCTAAAGCGCTTTTTTTTTTTTTTTTTTTTTTTTTTTTTACAAAAATTGTAGAAGGGAATGCATTTTTGGCTCCGTGAAGTATTCAACTCTTCATTCTGCTTACCTTCACCAAAGTCTCCTTTAGACTAGAACGAAATTCTGCCCAAGACATTAAAACAACAGGGAACATCTTTTAATTTGCTTAATAATATATGAAGAAAAATGTGTGTAAAAGAGAAGCAAATCATTTTGTATATTGCAAATTCAGGAAGGTTAGTTAGTAAGTTAGACTACTGACAGTTAATGCATTCCCCAGAGAGCACACAAAAGACAGTGCTTGGTACAGGTTATTTTTAACAGCACCCTGTTGTTTTAGTATCTCTGTTAACTCTCTTTCTCTCTGCACATCTGTAAGCAGGAGGGAAACATTTCAAAAGACAAGAGAGGCAAAAAAGGCACTTTTCAGCTTATGAGAACTGTCAAAATTATTTGTCAGAAGTCTGTCTGGCTCGCTTAGGTTTTTGACAGCCACACGTTAGCATGTTATTTTTACTTGCAAACAAGACTTGAGTAACATGTCTTGACCTTTATCATTTTGTATCTGTGGGGCTTTTCTCTCAGCAGGTCACAATTTTTGTAACGCTCATTCTTGTGTTTGTTTTGGTTACATTTTTTTCTTAAAAAGAAACAATTTTTGTCATATTATCCACTGAAATGCCACTAAGTCAGATCCTGTTAAATTGCCTAATAGAATGTGACTGGTGCAACCAAACAGACTGTTTTTATACAAAGTTCGATAAGAAAACTTAGAAAAAAAATTAAATGTTTCTATTATAAGGCATGCACATTAAGGAAATACATGAGATTGCATTAATAATGCATTCATTTACCTGCTAGGTTAAAGAAGCTTGTTTAATACAGATTAAATTTTCGTCCCCCACCCAAAATTCAGTATAGCCACGCAAGTGATTTGAAAGAAAAATCAACGCTCACAATTGAAGGAAGAGCGAGGGGCTCTAGGCATTCTCCGTATATCCATTACTCTGCAGGGTGAGGTTTTTATATTTTTGGCCTAGACATGGTATAAAATGCATTTAGGGGTGAGGTACGAGATTTCTGGCTTATTCTTGGGCAGCTGCCAACACAGTACTCTACATGACCCTTTCCAGAGCTTCCTGCCACTCTCTGTTTACCCAGCACAGTCTCACAAGAGGCCCTAAGAGGTGTGGAAGGTTTTGCATGTAGTCTCCATGCTGCGGAAATATTACTCTAATGACTCCAGAAAGGTCCCCAGACCTTCTGAGCATCAACCAGGAAAGAGGGGTTAAAGCCACGTCATCCAAGTCATTTACAGTTGATTGAGCAAAGCAGCAAAAGGCATGCAGAACACGGTAACCGTTCAAAGATAAGACAGGCTAATGTCTTCCTGTGTCTCTTCTTTCTGACTCTCATCCTCTAATACACACTGGTTCACATTCCCCAATCAACCACAGGATTGCTGTGACTCCTATGCAGTCAGTGGAGATACCTGGGCAATTCACCTCATGTAAGACCTGTCTCATTATCTAAAACCCTTTCTCTCCATTACCTACAGAGGCATTTGAGCTATGTGGCTTTTGCTCAGCTTATTCTTATTCTGTGGACCATCCTACCTGAATCATAATAATATGACAGCAATCTAATTCAAAAAGACTCCTGGAATGTGTGCATGTACACCTATGGAGACGTAGAGCAAGAAAACTGGCTGTCAGTCAGCTATACATATGATCTCAATTATTACAAATACTGGCACGATTCAGGGAGACATTATTTCAGGTTTACTTAGGCGAAGATCATAGCTAATATGCACCGAGCTCTATCATTTCCTGTGACAACAAAACCAAGTCATGCAGAAATCCTGCTCCCCGTACAAACGAGGAGAAATTTTTATTCAAGTCTAGTCAAGCTTTTCACTGTTAAGCATTCCTTACACTTGTCCTTATTAAACATTAACAGTGTTAAACATTCTCATCTGCTTGCTGCAAGGAGTAAGAGACAAACCAGCTCCTGGCTGCTGTGGGACCTGGAAGGGAAGGCTAGACCAAGAGGGCTTCTTTCTCATCCTCTATACTCAACAGTAGCATCTCCCTTTTAGCACTGCTAGGATCAATGCTCCAAGGGACAAGGGGGCTCAATCCAAAAGGGAAGAGCCAAGTAGTGGCTACATACTGCTTTACAGAGATCTCATTAATTTCTGGGCATAAATCTGACTGAATGCTATTGTTGTCCACACAAAAAGAAATACGCTGTTTTAACATACATGCCTGACTTTTTTTTATCCAGCATAGGGTCATATTTTCATTCATTTTGGGGTCCAGTTTTTTAAATACAGCTTTTAATAATAGAAAATTTTGTTTTCTATCCAGAACAGCAGGATAAAAGGACTTTGAGGTAAAGCCTTCTGGGGATTTTCTGTTGACTCAGTGCCTTCCAGCTACAGTGCACAACACTTTCTGCAAAGCAAGTACAGTGTAGAAGCTTAAAAATAAGTGCCAGGATATAACGCAGTGATTGACCTGTGATGAAATTTCAAGTAGCAACTTTCTTTTCCAAGCTGTGCTTTTAAAGAAAACACCTTTTTTTTTTTCTTTTTTTTTTCCCCCCTCCCCCCCCCCTTCTTTAAATCAAAGGCACTAGCTTAGTTTACTATAGATATTTGTGTTCCTCACAATATTATGCTGAACTGCACTCTGCCTGCATGTTGAACATGTCATTTAAGTGATTTTAAAGACAACAAACACAATCTGGTTGCCTTAAAAGTTTCAGTCTGGTGTTATCAACTTTCATCTCCTACTGTATTCGCTTTTACCGGGTTTGAACTTGGCCCAAAGTATACTGAGTGCTCCCATATATTTACAGGGGAGTGGCTGTCTTCTATGATTGGGGTATCTGAAAAGCCTTCACTTGTAATTTACATGAAATTTCAATACAGATGACTGATGTGATGTTTTTATGTGGCAATACCATCTTTTGTAGCCAGTCATAGAGATAGACTAATATTATTTGTCAAACAGAATTGCTATTCATCAAATAAATTATCCATCTGTAATAATGTTTTGCATTATTTGTTCAGATCTATATCTGGCTGAATAATATCTGTCAACATTTATTCAAAGAAGAAGGTATTCATCAAACAGTAGCTTGATTTCCTTGAAAACATTGGAAATTCTGCCACTTTCAGTAGGAGCTGGAGGAGCCCAAAGAGATTTTATTATAATTTTTTTTTATTGGTATAAAGGTAAACAGTGATTAAGTACAACAACAAAATCTCAAAGAGCTAGTCTCAAAAATATTTAGGAACCTAAAATATAAACTGGTGCCTAGTGTCATGTATATAGTACAGCATACAATACAAACTAGTCTACCTACTTTCAATTTTGAAAATATCGCTATATTGAGGAATCTCAATGCCTAAACATTTCTTAAAGTTCCATCGAAAAACTGATGATTTATAGGTCTCACATGAACCAATTTCTTTAGCGTTTCCCTCGATCACCACTTAACAGACCGGCATGTTCTCAGCAGGACCCTCCTCTCTAACAGCACTTGGAACTTGTCAGGAAACGACTCTCGGAAAGTAATTACTGGAGTTTCACTGTGAAAACTCAAAGGATAAATTGAGTAGTGTTGCACAGGAGACTGACTTTGTTCTGTACTATTCAGTGTTTTCATTAATGATCTGATGATGGACTAGAGATTTTGTTTATTAAATTTGCAGACTTTGACACGAAGGTGGAAAGAGCTGCAAGCAGGTTGCAAAGGGGATTCAAATTCAAAACAAGCTTGACAAATGAGAGAAGCAATAATATACAATTCAACAAATGGAAAAAAATC
>NW_009197842.1:29933-65576 GCF_000690835.1 Fulmarus glacialis | reverse complement strand
GAATTACTAGCTTCACAAGGACTGGCTGAGGAACATATTTTCTTCAGAAAAAGACCCAGAAGTTGTAGCAGCTTACAAACTGACACAAGTTAACAACGTCATGCTGTTGCAATCAAAGCAAACATCCCACTGGGAGATTATAGACAGGATCACAGTCTGCAAAACACAAGTAATCTTTCCGTAACTCAGCACTGATAAAGGCTTCTGCTGGAATAGTGTGTGAAGCTTTCCATGTCTCCAGAAAAGTGTTGGACATGTTAGAGGAGTCCAGATCAGGAGAATGAGAATAATCAGAGCTTTGGAAAAACACAACTTACAAGAGAGGAAGGACTGGGATTTCACAGCCTAGAGAAGTTTTCAAGTACATAAACAGCTGCTGCAAAAAGGAAAGGAGCAGGTTGCTGCCTGTGTGGTAGGATAAGAAGAAATACGATTCAAATTACAACAGAAGAGGTTCAGCTTAGATTGGAAACCAGTAAGGATAACAGTAACCATTGAGCTGTCTAGGGAAGATTATGGAATCTCCCATTACTGAGCATCTTTAAGAAGAATTAAACGAAAAGCTTTATGGACACTGTGGGATGCAAAAGCCTTGCATGGTAGTTTGATAGATGCCTTACTAGGTTTGGGCCATACCTGACCTCCTCCTTATTTGACCCATATTTTGCACATTTGTTTTGCATTTTAATTAAGTCCAAGCCTGAGTGCAAAGAACAGATGGTTTCATTGCTTTTCAATGCATCACTTTCCCTGAAAGTGGCAGTCAGGAATTTAAAAGATTTTAGAAAACTTCATTCAGCCTGTGAGAATTTATTCCCAATGCAGAGATGCTCCCTGAAAACCCCTCCTTTCAGGAGACCATGCGTGACTTTACCAGAACTGAGTATGCAGCCTCAGCATTACCATCGTGATGAAGTACCAAAAAGCAAGACCTACAGAGAAACCTTTTGCAGCAAGCCTCATTGCATAAGAAATACAACAACGCTTTCCAAATTCTAACTCACACATCCTAGGTCCTGTTTCAGCCTGGCTTGTACTAAGGACCTGGGCAATCTGAGGCAGGAAAGGGTATGCCCTCAGCTGTGCAGAACCAAGCCTATGGTGCTTTGGTTCTTCAGTACCGATGGAGATCAAATGTGATCAGCACATTAATCATCATTCTGATTTCCACTCCACACCTGTTAGGTGCTAATTGTCTACTGCGTTTATGTAGTACTGACAACTTAAGGTGGATGTTTCCAAGGGGCAATCTTGGAGTATAAAGACACAGTTGTACACTTCTACTTCTTCAAATAAAAATTCACAGCAGTCTCTGAATAGTATTTTTATGAGTTTTCCGCTCACATTTCCTTTATATCTCAGTCTAGTTGCTTACAAATACAAGGGGGAACCTTTAGCTATTTAAAAGCATGATGTATTGCTGAAATTCATGGATTCTGTGGTTTTGCTGCTTCACTTACTTCATGTTAAGCAGGTGCAATATTAAATCAAGTAATCTTAACTTAATCTTTAGTTCAATTACCTGCTAGTGATTTTCTTCACATACCTACCAAAATATCTTTGCAGGTAACACTCAAAACAGAAATTGAGATTGCAGAATTTTTAGGTATGATAGTAAGTCGTCTATGCCTGAAAAGTGCACAACTGAAGTGCTGGAGTGGCTACAGTCATACACTGACACACCATGAGATATTCCTGTATATGTATGTATGTACAGAGAGAGACCTCAGTGTACGCACCATACAATGAACAGTGAAACCTTTCCATTTCTCCTATAGATTGCAGTGATTAAAATGTCAACTGCTCCATTCATGCTGGAAGTACACCTGATCAGAATGCCAGAGTAAATGGGCAGGGAAAACATATATGGAAAGCTTTACATTACATTTGGTATTACAAAGGCTGGAGGCAGGCACCACAACAAAAATGCAGGAGTTCCCAATATGAACTAGTTTCCAGCTTGTACTAATGGTTTGTATAATGAATGGCCAACATGTTCGGTTTTCTTTTTTTGTGTGTCATTATTAAATGAGGTTTACATCCTCTTCCACTGTCACTTTGTTTTCCTCCAAACATTGGCCTCCACATAAAGACAAACTACATTAAAAATGTAAATAAAGTGAATTTTTTTAAAAAATGTAAGATTTTTATGTGATAAGAGACTTATTTCTTGCTGAACACTGTTATCAGTTGAAATTAATAAAGTGGGTGCAATCTGAATTACCTAAATAACGGCAGTTTGCCTTTGAAGTAGCTATTATGAGAAGATTTTCAAAAGCAGTCAGGGAGAGTTTTACACTAGGCACATTCAGTACAAGAGTAAAACTCCCATTGATTTCAGTGCCCTGCCACCACAGAAACATGCAGTACATGTCCTGAATATTCGAAATGATACCTGATTTCAAAACAATACTTGAGTGTGAATTTACCTAGTAATTTCTTGGTGTATTGAGGTATAACTTAATGCTATACTACAAAATGGACTGAAATAGAATAAAGAAGGTGGTTCATATAGAAGTATTTCAGCTTGTTACTAAAATAATAATGTTCTATGCCTTTAGTTACAGTAATTAAAATAATCCACAGTGATTAGAACTTTTGAGGATTATCATATTTGCTTATTAACATGGTAGTCCAATTAATCTTGCAAAGAAACAGAGATTACCAGACTATTTAACAGTGACATCTAATTATTTTGGAGAAAAGCATGCATCTGTGTTCACAGGCTTACAATGTCATCTTGTGCCCTAACATCTTGCTTGTTCAAGCAAGAATTGGGCTGCTAAAATTATTAAATGCTGAACAAGACTCATTTCATTATACTTGAGGTTTATTAGACCATATTAGTTAACACCTGCTAAGCAAAAAATGTGAAGCGCAATACAGAGAACACGACACTGATTTCATGCACATTTAACTGAGAATCCAGGGTCTCCATGAATTTTACATTAATTAGCTGGAACATTTAATGAACAAACTCTTCATTATGTTCTAATCAAAACAAGGTCTGAGAGCTTAAGAAAAAAGCCCAATGAGCATCCATCTGGTGATGTATCATTTCTGACCTAACTTTTTTTTTTCCCCCCAGGATTCTGCTTTGTTAATAAATCATCCTAGCAAAATATTTAGGTGAAAAGGGGCTATTTCTCCTTGCCACTCTCCTCCTAAACTCTGACAGATTTAGCAGAATATAATCCTTGTCTGTATAAATGTTTTTGCTATGTTCTTAATACTTCCCTACAAAAGTACACTACATTTTCCAAGCAAGGTCAACTTCCTCAGGATCGGTTAGTTGGACATCTATTTATGCTGGGTCTTTAAGTCCTTCCTTAAACTCAGGAAATAATTTCCCTTCAAAAAGAGGCTTGGCAATATTCATTGTGCTCCCAGTGTCAGGAACTTGGACAATATTGAGAATGAAACAAGGCAAATGGAGCTCCAAATGGCTCAGTAGCAGGAAATTTAACTGAGGGATTTCACATTTGTATGGATGATGAGGAAGACATACCTCAGGATGTACTTCATCCCTGTCCCATGGGCATTTCTAATACTCTTTGTTTAATGGGCTACTTCCCACTAAGTAACAAACACATGAATGTTCAGTGCAGCCTACCTGGGTCTTTTGATCTTGTCTTATACATTCCCAAGCTTTGAGGTGTTTTTTAGATGGTTCAAGGGAAGGTGAGCTCTGATTCCCACATTGTTTCCATATTGATGCTTTAGTCTGCCTACAAGTGATGCTGGCTTTAAGTATAGGTGCAATCTCAAAGTAATATGCACTTATACGGCATATCTCATCCAGCAGTTCTGCAGAACCTACAAACATTCAGGTTCAAAACACCAGCTAGACCAAGAAAGCTGAACTGTCTCGCAAGTCCTCTGCTCTGGTTGACCTTTGATGTTAACCGCAAGGACCAGATTGTTCTGAATCCACATCTGTGCTGTACTGACCAATATGTATAGTCAAGTCGTTAGAAGCCCCAGTAGACCAGCAGAATGTCAGATTTCTGATTTGTAGTCTAACAAAAATAACCCATCTCGGAGGCTACCGGAGCTGCTCCTGATATTCATGTTCATGAATGTACATATCAGAAGATATGGAATCATTTGGCCTTATTTAAATGGACTTGATCCCTTGGTAACTACACAGTGAAAATCTGCTTTAAGCTACCTTGGAAAAGATGGAGGGGGGGCGGGAGAAGGAGGGAAGGGGGAAAAAAAAAATCACTTAAGAGAGGTGGCCTTTAACAAAATGTCTAATGAAAATTGTATAGGAAAGCCATGGGGATAAAGTACTTTAAAGTTGTTGATTAAGGTAAAGGAGGGTGGAAAAGCAAAAGGGCTTACAACGGTTCCACCTTGCACCGTGATCTTATCAGCTCTCAGAAGACTTAGATGAAAAGCCTCAGGAAAACATATAGTCAAGTTTCAAAAGGAGTTCACAAAAAGTTTAAGACACATTTTTCTCAGGTGCAGTTTAGCTTTGCAAATATTTTGGTGATCGTAAAACCTGAGCTTTGTGCATATGCTTTATTGCAGGCCCTGGGGAGTGAAAGAAAGGGAAAAGTGGCACCATCTGGTTATGGTTTCCTGTTTTCTGATTCTCCTTCATGTAAGCCCTTTCTGGTAACAAACTTTTGGTTATTTCTACATCTGTGCTGCCCCTGACCTCCCCAGTGGTATCTGAAGTAAGAAATAAGAGCAATGATTCATATGCTGCAACTCAGACCTGTGCATCAATGCCAAGCAATAAACACATGGGCAGTAGACAGCAGGAAAAGGGAAAACACTTCCAGACTGGATTTGTGCCTTTTCAACACCACTGTCATCAACAGCTTCTCCAAATAGATCCCAGCACCTCAGCATGTCATTATACTGAATAGTGGCAGATGGGACCTGCAATTTTATTACACTTCAGGTGCTATTACTTCAGGTGAAGCTATTACTATCTGTCAAGCTAAATGACTCTGTCTTTGGATCACCTGTTACACTGCCCTCCACAAAATCTGCAAAGGCCAAGGAGGCTGATGTTGTATGGAGGTAACCAAAGGCAGCAATTTGTCCAGTGCCCTTTTTCCTCTTTGACAAACCAAAGAGCAATAAGAAGGTTTCACCCTGGTTTATGAAATTGCTCTGGGTTTGTCTAGAGCCTTGCCTAGAAAAATCTTTTCAACAAACATCTTATACTTCTCTATGAAAAAGGGGAATCATGCAAACAGGGCTGGATTCTGCCTAGCTCTCACGTTCTGCTCAAAGCACGCACTAATTGCTAGCCAAGCCACCCTCGGTAGCTGCCCAGGACTGACTCAGACCACGCCACCACACCTTCTTGTAACACAATCGTTCTTTCTCCTAATTGCTCTTTACTCCAGGTAACACACCAGGGAATCTCCGCCAATACATGCTATCAGCTATCCTAATTAGAGGGGAGTTTTCCACTGCTTAATTCTCCAGACCACAGAATTCCAAACATGCAAGTATTGAAACAAGCAGAATGCTACAACTATATATCTGGCAGACACTCTCAGACAAATTCAATAGTGCTGCAAGCTGATGTATATTTAATTCTGGCATATCAATCACTTCAAATTCCAGTATGATTATCAAAAGACTGTATCTGCCTATAATATAAACCACTTTTTTTCCACTCCAATTACCTTATGGAAATTTTTAGTGCAGATAATATATAGTATTAATAAATCCTTTCTAACATGGCAATAGAAAGACTGATTTTTCTCTCTTTGTCCCTTTCTTTGTATCAGGAAAACCTCACACGTTTTAACTTTCTTAAGAATAAAGCACAGAAAAATATTGTTTCATACACACCTTCTGCAAACACTTTCTGATATATTAGACCAGTCTAAAGTCATATCACATAATAATCAATTACATTAAACATTCTACTGCAAATTCCTTGCCAATAAAATACAAAGTCATTTTCAGTTTCTGGTATGCCATCTCTTCAGTTACGCACAACAAATAGCACTTTCACACAAGCCATAACAATTTCTGCCTTTACCTGTGAAAAAGTATCTTGTGTTCTTGTATTATCCATGTCTGTGAAAATTCTATTTGTTTCATCAGTATCCCATAGGGTGGCAAACTATAGTTTATTCATGAATCACACCTGCTTTTCCACAGCACAGCTCTCTTTCTTTCTCCCTGCTTCTCTCTCTCTTATGAAATCTTGCAGCCAATGGTTTTTATTAAGTGTTACTTCCTTTTATGCTGAGAACTGAAAGAAACAATAATGATGCTTTGCTTCCTTATGGTAGCTCTGTGAAAAGACAAAAAAAAAGTAGAAGTTGTTTGTTTGCTTTTCCTGAACTGATATTTATGTTCTAGTGACTTCCTGAAATCATTGAGCCATGAATGCTGAAATTATGATCTATTACTGTACATTGGATCTGTCTGAACACCCAACATGTTAGTTACCAAAAGAAATTTCATACTAAATGTAACAAACTTTGCCTGAGGAATTACAAATACAATGCTCAATTTTCACAGCAATATTTTTATGCACAGCAGCAATCTTTAACATATGCCTTCAAACTCCAGCATGAATATGTGCATATTGGATGAAAGCACAAAGGTACCTGCAGGTTAATGTACAAGATTCCTGTAAAGATAAACAGCATTTTAAACTTTACCTTTGCTATCTGTATTGGAGGAGAGAGTCTAGTGATTAGAAGATGGAATTAACAGTAAGATATTCCTGAAATCTAACCCCAGCCCTGACAAAAATTGTTCAGCAGCTACAGAGAAAATATACCTCAGTTTCCCCACCTATATATGGTGACTTCTATTATGACACAAAAACATATTGAAATTAATTCGGAGATTAAAAGTTCTGAATAGACATGGCTGGAAGGTGGACTCTTCATATTTTGAAATTTCTTCTCCTCCAAATAGAGGCAAATGGGAAAATTAAAAGCCATTAAGTACCTCCTGCAAAGTAAATTTTTTAAAAAGTGACAGGAATTGAAACATTTTGTTTTGATGACAGGTCTCCTTCCTCTACTAGCCTAGAAGCAATTTTTTAACAGAAGCGACACAGGGAGAGGAAGTTGAGAAGTTCAGTGCAGAAGAGGACCACTCTGGGCACAAGGGCAGGGCTCCCTGGCCCAACCCCACGTACCCACACATATAAATCCCACCTGCTCTTCCAGTTGACATAGTTATGGACCTTTTGCTGAGGAGCTCAGCTGATTTATCTGCCAGAGCTCAGCCAAAAGAGAGCACTGCAAAAGTAAGAGGCAAGTGCAGGCAGCCTGAATTTGGGCTGGAAGCCAGAGACAAGCTGTGGAGAGCGACATGGTGCAGAGTTGGCCAACCCATTCACCTTGTAGGCAGGTCTTCAACATGCCAGAAACAGATCTGAAACTTGTGCCTAAGAGCAGGCTCTGACAGCCATACAGGATTCACCAGCTTCACAGTCAAGAGCCTTTAAGCTCATACTTGCTAAACACAGTAGATGGACCCAAGAAAGACCATAATAGCAAATGTGTGGGAGGGAAAGGATTAGGAATGAATACTCACAAGATTACTTAAGGCAATATGAATTAAAAGGAAGGTCAATATATGCTAATATAAATAGTTTTTAATCATTTGAACTGATTAAAAGATAGGTCCTATTCTTTGAAAGAATGTTAGCTTAACAAACGCCAATAATGTAACAGGGCCTGACTAAGTCCAGGTGTTCTAGAGAAATATTTAATAAAAGTTTGTCTTTCTTTCAGTGCTCTCAATTCAGACTATTCTATGTCCAGCATGACAGGATGGAAATTTTTCGCTAAACTGGAAAACAAAATCATGGGAAACATGTTTCTTTCACAGTTATCTTAAGTTATTTGGTTAAAATAAAATAGCAACTAATTCACTCAGAATCAAATCTGTAGTATTGGCCTATTCCCACTTAGACTCCTCAGCCCTTGAGGAACTATGATTTTCTTTTTAAATTAAAGAATCCCAAGGAACTTCTTTTTATAATGTGATTATAGCACCACAGAACATTTTAGAATGGGAAAAATGAGAGGTTTCCTTTATAAAGGTTCTGCAGAGATGTTAGATGGTCTTTTCCCCTCCGCTACCCGCTGAACAGCACATTCTGCAAAGTTACAAAGCCTGTGAGAAAGCAGTTAATCAGAATGGAGCTCATTTGCTACTTTTAGAGCAAACATTTTCAATTAATCTGAAGTCGTTAATTACACCTTCTCTTAATAAAGGCTCTGGTGTAATTTTCTTTTTTTCTTCTCAGTTAATCGATTCAAACATATGCCAGAATCACGTGCAGTAGCAAACACATGGGAAAATTTGGTACTTAAACAAACTACTCTCCAGTGAAGACAAAAGGAACGGAGAAAGGGGTTCTGAACCAACATGGAAGAACAAGAACACTTTGTGCATTGTCTGACTGATGCACAAGGTAAACGTGTGGTACCACCAATGTATATTTTACTTCAGAATAACATGAACAACTCTGGCAATAGGGAAAAAAGTCAGTGTCAAAGATGACTTTGTAACCGCTTTTCCCTCTTCCTTAGTACTTGCACTAGGTGTGTTTTCTGCCAAGCAGGGGCGTCTTTTGCCTGGAGAAGCACTGTGCCCTGCCTTGCCACAACCTCTCTGAAAGTGCTGCTGCCCATCTCACTTGCCGGCCATGATCCCCGAGGCTGGTCCCACTCCCACCAGTGCGCATCTGCCATGCTTTCCCTATGCTTTTTAGGCTAAAAAGACAATTCAGATGTCTCAGATTTACTAACAGAGATTCTGAACAGCTTTTTCCAAACTTCCTTTGCTTCTGTATCCAACCACAAGGTGTGAACCTCCTTGTCAGCCTCCTGGTTTGCATTATCTCACTTCTCTTGTTCACCAGGGCCCTCACAGCCCTGGGAGTGACTTCACATGCCAGAAATCAGAGATTTCCCTACCTGCTTTTTAAAATGCTAAATCCCAAGGAGTTTTCCAATAGCATATCATGGATAACCCTGCATGAACTCATTATTTCGTGCTTTTTGTAGAAGTTAAAAAAAAAATCCTGTGACAAGTATGTTTTTAATCAACCTGAAATATTTGCTTATAGGCAAAAGTAAAAAAAATGTTTGTATGTCCGGTTTTCTTTTCATTAAAGAATTTTCTTAAAAATTTTCACACCCAAGAAAAGGACATCATTAAATAAGTCATTTCAAGTTAAAAAATCAGATTTTGAATTAAAAGATTCTTTTTTCAAAAAAAAAAAAGCATTAACTTCATAGAAACATTTTTGCCTCTCATTCAACCATGAACGTTTCAGCAGAGCTGGAGTGTTCTCACAAAATATTTTAGAGTTGAAAAACAAAGTTTTTCACTGGAAACTTGTTTCACTTCAAAATTACTGCCTAGACCTGTTTTATAAACAGGGTCTTTCTTTTTTCTGTGGAAGAGTGCTGAAAAAGAGAGGAAGCCAGAGCTCCTAATGACTCCGTCCTGCAATGTGTATGACAGCGAGCACACCAAGGGTGTTAATCAGCAGAAAGTGATGTGGGGAAACACGTTGAAGATAAACCAAGAAAAAAGAATCGGGGGAAAAAAGGTGATTAACTGAAGAGAGAACAGTCATTTTTCTAGTGGAAAGAGGAACAAAAGAAGAAAAGGCTGCAAGGACCAGAAGAGGTAGAGTATCTACTCTACAAGAAGCATATTGCAATTGTAAGTGTCAGTTATTAGACTAGGTTAATGGGTACATCAAGGAACTAACTGAGATACTGGATTAAAAAAATCCTAACATTAAGGGTTGGCACAATAAAGGGCTTACATGTACTGCTCAGTGACCAAAGGAGAGACTGTGCCTTGAACTGCAAACAGAAAAGAAACAGAAAACCATACCTTCAGCACAGCCTGGAGAAGAGATGGCAGGTTGAGAGACACTCCTGGGTGCAAAGGAGACCAGCAGAAAAATAACTAACCTGTAGGATGCTGGGCTTGTGCTTTACTTTAAAAGTTTGCAGTCGTTAGCTGGCTGAGCACTGGCGTTTGGCCATTTCGCCATCCGTCTGTCCATCCATCCATCCATCCTTCCTCCCATGCACTCACTTGCTCGCTCCTCCTGCCATGGAAATTTCATGGTTTGGGGGCTTTCAATAATTTTATTTTAGTTGCTATTTTAAAGCTACCAGCTTGGCAACCCAGGAAGACTGACACCTTCCATTTACTATGTGAGCTGCCCTGCCAGGGTGCTCCAGGCCATGGCTGAGACAGCCTCAGCCAGATCCTCTGTGCCTCCTTTGAAGTCAGTGGTGCCGACAAGCAGAGCTGGGAATCTCTGATGGGACAGGGGATAAGAGAGGAGTGGTCAGC
Source organism: Fulmarus glacialis (assembly GCF_000690835.1). Classification (NCBI taxonomy): domain Eukaryota; kingdom Metazoa; phylum Chordata; class Aves; order Procellariiformes; family Procellariidae; genus Fulmarus; species Fulmarus glacialis. The sequence goes on along the minus strand of NW_009197842.1, from coordinate 55,241 downwards.
CTGGTCCTTCTCACACCTGAAAGTGATAATTGTCTTACATGCACCCTTATTTTTAAAGAGACAGAGAACATTTGGGGCTATATTGCAGGGATTATTTAGATTTTCAGGATGAATAGAGCCCCTTCTTTCCTTCTCCCCCAAATGATTGCTGAGAACAGCAGAAGGCCACTCATGAATATTTCAAGGTGTAAGGTCCTATAGACATCATACACATCTTTACAGCTCAAAAAAGAAAGTTAAGAAGGGCTCCTTATGCCTTGCATTTATGAATGGCTCATTCTTCCTCCCTTTACTTTCAAAGTCCCAGTAAGACAGCATGGAAAGCCCTGATACTGATAAGCCAGGTATCCCAGTTCCCAGCTGCCTGCATTGGTGAGCTTCAGCCCTGCTCCAGAGAGAAGCTGCTTCCCTGCCAGGAGGTGAAGGTCACTTTTTTCTGTCCCTACCAGCACCAAAAAGGAGTCAGTCTGGACTCAGAGCCTGTTTGGTAACCACTTGGTCCTGCCCTTATGGATGCTTGCAGTGGGACTGCGCTGCAGGGAGTGGGATTGACATGTTAGAGAAGCAAAAAAGGCAGGATATGACTAGGAAATCATAGTTGACTCTCTGTAAAAAGCTGAGTAAAAGCCACTACAAGAGCTGCCAGGATTCATGTGTCCCCCTGCACGGGGAACTCTGCAGTGGGAGCCCCTCTCTGCACCACAGCCTGGCTCTGGGGCTGCACCTCGAAGGCATAGCAGGGATACAAACAGCAGCAGAGGTCAGTCACATAGGAGCACATTGGACTGGATACAAGGAAATAAAGGTATTTACCAAAAGGCAAACAAGAACTTGCAAGAAATAGAGGAAGTGCAGGGAGGGCATTTTTTTTCCAAGTCATTCTGCCTCCATAGGCACAGGTGAACAAAACAAGCTGAAATCGGCATTTCGCTCAACATTCTTTGAATTCATTGAAGAAATTGGGCTCAATGAAGAAGCCAAGAAGTGTCAAAATAGAAACCCTTAGCAATTCAAAAGAGAACGTTATTAAATTAAATCACATAAATCACCTAAATATCACCTCTGCTTTTTAACATAAGCAAAAATCCAGTATTTTGAAGCAAAGGAGATCTTTTGGGCTGAAATGGACACCCTCCTCTTCATTTCACATGATGCATCGTGTGACTGTGCCAACAAGTTCTGAATAAAACTGGAAAACCAACCAAATATGTTACAAGAAAACCCTGTTTCAGGGGTTTTGCCTTTTCTATTTCCCCAGTGAATATCTAGCACAGAAATTGATGGTATTGCAAATTTTAGGTATTTCTGTTTGACCTAATTTTTATTCTGGTTTTAAGCAAGAAGAATATTTATGCACAACAGATTATGCTACACTGAACTGGAAGATCCCCGTGCATTAAATGCAAGAAAAAAAAAGGGGGGGGGGAGGGGCCGGGGCGGGCATAAATAGACGATGAATAGTTTAAAAATTAGAACTTCTAACAAGCAATTGAGTCTGTGAAACTAAATTCAGATCGAGAGTGACATCTAGTGATGCTCAGTAGGGCAACAAGCGCACAAATTCTGCCGGTTTTTGCAATATTCTCACCCATAAATCCTTCCCAATGTACACAGCTTCATACATCTTAGCTTCTTTTATGTCTCTGTAAATTTCTTCTTAAACTGTAAGCAGAAATAATATATTTCAATATGAAAAATGAACAGTTTATGTTCAACTATTCCTGTTGAAATCAGACTGTCATATCCAAAACCTGGTCCAGCCTTTCGTGGCAGCGTCAAGAGAAAGCACACTCCAGATCTGAGAGAGCCAGAATGTATCAATTCCATCTTATTTTTACTGTTTAGTTCATAGCTGTGATTTTGAAATAAAGCCTAAAGGAGAGAGGAGAGAGCTGGGAGGAATGAGGTGGCTGGGACAGGACTATCATCCAACCCAGCACTCAGATACCCAGGGACCATCAGACTGCAAGGAGGCACCAGCGTTGTGCAGTGGAAGCCCATGCCAGCCACACTGGCTGGACATGTGGCAAATTTAAACATTTTCCATATGTTTCACCAGAATACTGTAAAAGAAATATTTTCCTGTGAAATGCGGGTTTTTAATTTTTTCATGTAATTTGGGTTAATTTTTTAGTTAATTCAGTGTGCACATTTTCAATGAGTAGCGGGAGAATCCAGAAAAGAAAGAAAAAAAAGCTAGGAACTAGAAGATAGAGATAATACATCTATTCATTAAAATGAAGAAGTGGGTACATGGTGCCTAATTGATGGAGGTGTCGGGTTTTGGCTTCTTTTATATAAGCAATATTCTTTTCTCATTCTTCATTTTTTTTTTGTACAATACATCCTGCAAAGCATAGTGGCAGTTTGATACATAAATAAAGCAAATCAGTAATTAGCAACAGAGCTATTAGTTGTTCCTTTGTGAATTGGTAATGCACAAACTACTTAGTTCCTGAATTTTGAACAACAAAATGTTTCCAGCAGTCTTCTGCCTTTGATAGTGGTTCGTTGTCAGCATCAAGAAAAGAAAAAAAAAAAAACAACCCACATGTTTCTAAAAATAACAGTTCTTAATCTACTTGAGCAATTTCTTTGAGCTTCCCACTGTGTGCAACAAACATCGATAAAAGAAATGTCAGAGCAGTGCTCTGCACTGGGTGCCCAGGTCCTTCTGGAGGCTCTGCTTGGTGGGGAAGAGGGGACCTGCCATCCCAGCTGGCTGCTTAGCTCCATGGGATGATGACATCGACCCCAAACCCCACACCGGAGGAGAGGAGAGCGCCATGGCTGCCCCTGTCCCATCAGCAGCCACTGCATCCGCCGTGTCCTCTGCCTCCCACAGCCTGGAGGGGCCATGGGGGGATGGAGGTAAAATCACTTGCCTGAAAGGGGTGAACTAACCCTGACAAGGACAACTTTGTAAAATTGTGATGAAGTAACATAAAACCAAGCAGTGCTTGCCATGAAAAGTTCCTCTCAAGTTGAAGCGTGATGGCCTTTAACCAGCACTGCTCACACCTGCTTGCCCCACAGCTTGTACTTTAGAGTCAGGAAAACTTTGCTGACGTTGGTGACACTATACCGATTCATATTTTAACTCATTTTTCAACTGCCTACAAGACATTTCATGCAAAATCCTAAACTTCTGAATGTCACTGGTGATCTTGCCTTGTTAATACTGATGCTGCATCCAGTGATGCACCCTGAAGCCAAGTTAAAAAATAAGTGACAGCTCTATATATTTACTCCTCTGTGACACAAGATGGCACCAGACACTACCTTAATTTCGGTCTATCAAAAAAGTGGGCCGTCAAAGCAGTTTAAAATTGAAGAGCCATATATATGGGTTGAAATGAGATGAGTCAGAATATGATGGACTCTCCAGTGATTGTGTCCAGGATGTCCACCAGCTCGTGGGAATGGCTGGCGCACAGTAGGGGCAAGCTGTAAACACTGAACGGTTTGAAATAGCAAAAAACTGGCTGTGGAATCAAAGAGAGAGCTAAAGCAAACCTGGCTCTTGAAAGCCTCCGAGGGCAAGAGTCAGAGCACTCTTCTGAAAGCTGTGAAACATGACTGCACCACCCCTTTAATGAGGTGCAGACAGGTAGAAGGGTCAGGGTCCTCCATACTTCAGGGTGGCCTTTTCATCCTGGAAAGGGCTCTGGCTCTGTGACAAAAGGATGCCTCTTCTCCTGCAACCTCCTGTTGAAACTTCAGTCCTTTCATCAATCAAAACAGATATTTTGTTTTTGACAAAAGCAAATATTAAAGAAAGACAACAGGAGATTGCAGTTGCCTCCCCACCTTCCCCTCATTTCATTCTGGCCACTGCACCATGTACCAGGACGGCTCTAGTACAGTCATCTCCTCCATTTTCAGCCTTGGTCAGCAAATGGCAGGGTAAGAATACAGCAAAAGGCTTCCACACACAACCACTATGTCTCAGGTAAGTGATATTGTTGGCTGAAGCTACACATGCAGTTGTCCATCTGTGCTGTACACACAGTTAATCCCATTGCAGGCTTTAGACAGGAGCATTGCAAACATAATGACCAAGCGTTCACCAAAATCCTCACCCTTCTTTATACATGCAGTGGTATAATTTTAAGCTCAAGCAAGGCAGTGAATCACCAAAACTTTAGCAAGCACAGTTGCAAGCCCAGCTTTTCTGAAGAGGGGGCTATTACACATCACTAAACTCAGCGAACACAAGGCAGATTCCTAGGTGATGGCTTTAAAAATTATTGACAAAATTGATGTTCAAATGGGGAATTACACTGAAATAAAACTTGCCTTTGGGCAGCCTCTTTTGACACAGTATCTGAAAGAGCATCCCTAAGAAAACAGGCCTGCGGGCACAGTCCTGGGCGCCAGCAGCAACAGAAAACTGAAATGGGCTAAATCGAGACCCTGCCCTGCCAATTTTCCCTCCAGGAAGCATTCATCATTATCCTCTATTTTACAATGCAGGGAGCACTCAGCTGCACTCTTCTATATTTTTAGCCATAGCTGTTATTTAGAAACCTTAGCCACCAATGTTTGCCAGTAGCAGGTTATTACTAAGAGCTTTTTGAAATTCCAACTTCAGTGTCACCGAGTTATTCATCATCAGGCTATTTGCTGGGCAATGGAAAGAGCAAGGGGAAGTCTGCAGTGCTTGGCCATATTCAATCATTGCTTCTCACTTAATATGGAAAAAGAAGGAAGATATTTCAAGAAAAATACCTGCCCAGCTATAGAGGAGAAAACATGAAAGCTCAGGCAGACTGAATGAGCTTGCTTCTCTGCTTCTCATGGAGTGGGAAAGGAGAACTATATCTGAAAAAAGTATCTTGTGGTTAAGATACAGGAATGAGGTACCCTGGCTTTGAATCTCATATCACCACTGCAAAATAGTAAAAGCAGTATTTTATTCCCCTCCCTGCTCTGACATTTAATTAGTCAGTGCAGGAACAATAACCCACTAGGCAGGGGTGTGTATTTATAGCAGTGACAGATCTCTGGACACCCTGTTAGCACATGGGTCTCTCCAGACAGTCCACACAAGCCTTTCAAGTTGGCATTGCTTGGAGGAGGAAAGGCTCACATAAAGAAAAACCTCAGTAATATTATGCCTATATATTGTTAATATATTGTATGTAGACACATTTTTTTATGTGTATATACATAAATATATATAAAAATTAATTAATAACAACCAGTCCAGAAGACAAAGGGAATAATAGAGTCCAGAAGACAAAGGGAATAATAGAGCACAGATTCAAAGTGACTGGAGTCAGGGGAAGCAGGAGGGGCTTGAAGGTTCACTCTGCCCCTCTGCAAAAGTTTGTTGGGCAGTGACACAATACCCTTCAGATAACTATGAATGAGGGAGCTCCTGAGGTCAGGGTTCATTGGTTTAGGGTTCTGGCACCTGCGTCCTTTGAGGCACCGGCCTAGAAAAGCAAGGTTACAAAACGTTTTGAGAAGTTTCTAAGCAGTCAACAAAAGTGTCCTTGGTAAATTCAGCTGAAATTTAATTATTTCTGCCATCAGAAGTTGTGTAAGATGAGCGATAGATGTAACCTTTTCATGACAACACTTTTCTCGTCAAGACAATATTCAGTACAAACAAAAACTTAAACATCAGCGTGTTTTCTTGTGTTAAATGGGAAAGTGTGCTATTCAGAAACACCTAACTATGTATTATTATTAAATACAAAGAAAGATGTGTAAATAACCTTGTGGACTTGAACTGAAAAAAAAAAAAAGAAGGAACAAGAAATTGTATGAGTTGTCACTTCTGTTTTCCATAATAAATGAATACAAGGTTTCATGAACCATATTTGCTTTCCAAAGACATTTTGCTTTCCAAATCAAGACAATTCTGTTTCTAACAGAAAATATTCCATATTCACACTCTGTAGTTAGACATTACTCGAAAACACTGGCTCATACTGCAAATTTCAGAATCTAGAAAAGGGAATCTCTCTAACCCTGAAGAGCATTTAAGCCCCATTTTACTGTTGAAGGGCAACACCGCCAAGGGCAGTAGTATGATTGTGCATGTGCAGTTGGTTTAATAGATGGACACAGGCCTTTGCTATCCCTAGTTATCCCTAAACAATAAGTAGTAGTAGTAAAGATTGCCTCACTCTATTCTAGAAGTTATTTGCAAAAAGCAATGCAGATAAAAACACTGAAGCTGAATTTTTTTTTACAAACATAGGACAGTATCTTCCAGACACGAAAAGAGTAGAACAGGAAATCCTTGGACCAAATTAACAAGGCAAAAGTTAGGTCTAACTGGTAATTAAAATTAAAGGATAGGTTCTGATAGCTCTTATCACAGTCTTTGAGAGAGAAACAGTCTTATGGGAGCGCTATTCTGGTGCTAGAAAGAGGAAACCACCCCTCCCATGGCCTTTCCCACTGGTTTCAGGAAAATCCCATTCGCTGAAATGTGAACTGACAACCAAGTAAACACTTGTGGGGCTTTTTTCCCCACTTTCTTTTTCCTCCTCCTTTTTTTTTTTTTTTTGCAAGATGGCTTAGTCAGCCAAGGATGTTTCTTTTGCAGTCTTCACATGGGGCCACACACAAATAAGCAGACAGGCAAGTAGACATCATTTTAAACAGCCTGAAACTGGTACTTCTGCAGGTCTAGGAGTGGCTGGTGACAGGCACAGCATACCATCCCTCCCTAGCATGTAAGGAGTGGCAGCATCAGGGGAAAAAAGCTTCCATTTTCTGGTTGTGGGGGCTTTTTTCTGTCCTTGTATGAGTATTTTGTCTGCAAGGAAGGAACACTGGACTCTAAGTACAGCAACAAATTGAGGTGCTCTAAGCATCAGCAGAAAAATCACTCCCAAAATCCATCCACCCACGGCATCTGATAGCTCAGTAAAATCATCTTTAAAGCTCACAGGTCTCCAAAGTCTTACAGTTATCTATAGTGCCAGGAATGAGGTCAGTCAGCAGCATTAAGTTATTAGGCTTTAAAAGGCCAAATACACTCACTGCTCAGCCCCAGCACCACAGGGCAATGAGATTTATGAAGACAAGGGCTTCCAGGGAGATGAGGAAGATATTCCAGGGATTCTTGGCACTGATGAAGCTGAATAGCAGAATGCAGCTGCCTCAATCACATCTACTTGTCTTTCACTCTGTAAATGAGAGGACAAAGCTGATATTGAGTATTATTAGTCTAAAGCACTTAAAATCCCTTGAATATGACAAAGCACCTGCAGGTGCTGGTAAGTGTTTTGCAATCAGGTCTGCTTTGTCTCCTTTTACCCTTGGATGAGAAGGAAAATTGTATATAGTGTCCAAAAGTTGAGTCTGTTTAAATTAACCTGTTAACTGGCTGAAATTATAGAAACACTCATCCGAAAGCCACCTCTTCGCAATCACTATTACATGTTCCTTTTCCTCATTAATCACAAAGGTTGGCAGGCCGCCTCTTCATTTGCAGTACTGGTGCTTTTTGCTCCAGCCAGGGTTGAAAGAAAATTCAGTGGGTCAGATCTTAAATGATGCAAACTGCTAGTGGTCTGCTTCAACAGGGTTTCAGCTGGTTGTATCAGGTGAGGATCTACTCTTCCAATTTGAAAATCTCTTCCATTAATCTGGTACAGACATTTGTAACTTCCTCTGACCTCAGCTGATGCCAGATTCATTCTCGCCTCAGATCACAGTGAGCCTCAGACTATAAAATAACGTTATTAGCTATGAACATGACTGAATTGTATGAACTACAACTTCTTGTAAGAACACAGTTGAAGTCTTTCCAATATTGCATCCGATATCTAATATTGCAAGTGATTCTGCAGTCTGTGAATCTGACAGTATTTTTTAAAATGCTCTTAGAAAGCTGTTACCCTAAAACATTTAAGAAAAACAGCATTTTAGTAAGCAGCACTTAATCATCTGACTGTTTAAAACGGTGTCATTGTATGTCCTCTTTGCCAGATTCTTGTGAGGCTCCTGCTTCCAGTTTTGTTGGAGTTTGACAATCTCCGGGTAAAAAACAGCCTAAACCACATTTCCACTATTTATTACAACCAGTGATATCTTCATGATTTCAGATAAAAATCCTAAACAGCTTTTTTCCTGAATTAAGTTAATACTCAAGAGGTGAGTGAACAAGATCAGAAGTTTAATTTATTGCATTTGTCAAGTATTCTATTATCAAAAACTAAAACTTTACTAAGGCAGCTCTTCAGCATCGAATAATTCTGTATGTCAGTAGAGAGCTGAGTAACCATCATTAAGTGCCCAGGTGACGAATTCAAGCACATGTTTACAGATATTTCCAAATCAAAACCTGTAAAGTAATGGGCACTCAAGAAATGTGCACAGAAATCAAAAACAATGTACTTTGCTTTTGCTTTGCTAAGATAAAATATTTTATCTGCTAAGTCCTTTCCTAAAAAGAATAAAACTGAGGAGAGGTTTTCAAGAGTATTTCACTATTTTGGCTACTTGGAACCACAGGAGAGTAGTAATTACCTGCTGCATGGGAGCAACCATCTGTTTATTATGCTCTAACTTCCTTTAAAATTTCCAATTTCGTCTGGCACAAATTGTTGTTGAAAGAGTGAAAATAGAGCAAAATTATATGCATTTATCAGCCATTATCAGCTTGAATCTTATGACAAGTGTTAAACAAGGGGTTTCATTCACAACCTCACAAGGGAATTATCTCTAGAAAACTCCATTATCCACACTTAGCAGTAGATGTTACTTTCTCTTTACCTTTCCCTGAAGATTAGTTTAACTAGTGAAGAAACAACTGAGTAGTAACAACATACAAAAAAAAGAAACCTTACAATATTAACTGCTTTGTAAAACATGACTGAGGTTTTAACAAAGAAAATAGTGCATTTCTGCTGGTAGTTAAAACAGCTAAACGTTTTTCTTTGACTTCAACACAGCCAATATTTCATTAATTGTGCTGTTATCTTATTTACAGCCTTTTTTCTTGGAAAGGGAGTTATTTTAGGGTCAAATGATGAGATAAAGGACATGAATGAAAGCCTCCTTGGTAAGAGACATCCTGATAGATCTAATCTCCACATTTTACTCATTTCGTCTTTGTGGGCTTGGGGTGGGTTGCCCTGACATTTTAGAAGGGCTACTCATGATCATTCTAAGGATCCATCTGCTTGAAATGAAGCATACATAATATTCATTGCCAACATTACAGATTCATGGACTAGGTAATAATTTTAAGTTTGGAAGCCTCAGATACTGAAGGAAAGCCCTGGTACTGGCAGATAAGCAAAGATTATGGCAAGTGTGTATTAGAGGATACCATTAAAGAAATGGTCTGCTAGTTCACAGAGCTCTATGCTGCCCTGAAAATACAGGGCAAAACCCTGACAAATCAAGGCTTATGCTGGTGATATGTACAACCATGAACTTAAACTGTCTCATCTTTTCAGGCAAAGAAAGGAATGGAAATTAGGTCTTGCACATCCCGGGCAAGAGCCCTAATCAGTAGCCCAGAATACAAAACAGCAAAGATGCATTTTCCTCTGAACCCATTCTAAAAGGAGGAGGTGGCCACTGCTAAATATTGTCAGATCTGGTCACAGGTATAGAGTGTAGTGAGGAGAGACTACCTGCAGGTGTCTGTCCAGCTGGCTTACCGATCCTGGTTAGGCTTAGGCACAAGGAGCTCTATTAGCCAAACCTGAGACATGCACAGGCTGAGACACAGAAATTTTTAGTATCTAGAAGCCTTCAGGGTCAAAATGCTGGTGCTGATTGAGTTCAAATGCCTCCACGGTTAGGTAGATATTTTCATAATGAAATTCAGTGTTCATTTTTGCAATCTGGCCTTCAAGCTGCTAAAACTTTTCATTTTTATGGATTTTTAAATTATTGTTTATAGAAGCACTGAAGGGTGTTTCCCTCAGTAAAAACTGTCCTCGTTAGGTCACACTTGTTTAAAGAATTGGTTTTAACTGTAGCAGTCTACCCAAGTGCCGGTATTTGTATACAGAACCAATACAAGATTTGAACACTAGGTGCATTTTGAAAGATTTCTATTGCTCAGTTAAGCGAGACCCTGAAGACCATCTCCACAATCCACCTTCAGTAAATCACTCTGGAGGCTGAAGAGCACTGCTGTATTCAAAATCAGAGCATAAGGGCTTAAGTTCTCATGGTAAAACACAAAGTAAAACAAGCATAAAAGTCACCTCTTGCCTCTATAAACTTTTGCATGTGTGAAGACATCATAAGAGATATATTAACAAAAAAATCAGAAAAGGAGAAGGGTAATTCTAGAGGCCAAAACCACAGAGATTTCTTACCACCTATTTGATCACTACAAATATGATAGTCTAACTGAATCAAAGTCATGCCAAATTGGTGAAATACACAGATTCCTCTCCATTTACGAGGAACAATACAGTTTGGGGATTTGGGGCTGGAAGTTGAAAGAATAAAATATGAGAAGGAGGCAATATAACTGTCAATAATAACTGAACTTTATGCTACAAGAGATGCTTTCCCTTCCCAAGCACCTATTCTCCTCTGATCTATGGTCCCAGGTGCTGTCTGACTTAAACAGGGCATCATGAACTACATAGGGAGTAGGTGACAGTTGCATAGCAACTACAGGGACAGAAACCAAGGACTTCTCTTGTTCAGCACACCAGAAGATTAAAAAACAATGTCAGTAATTTCAACAGTGAGTTTGGTTTTTGAGTCCAGGGAATAAATAAGAACACAGCAGAAAGACAACACTGCTCCCCGGGTGTCAAATAAACACTCTCACAACACCTGGAGACAAGGCTATGAAATGTAACATTAATCATGGACTGCAGAGCCCAAGACAAGAGGTGAGAAGGGTATTTTACTCACCAATTTAAAATAGGAGATGACACTTTCTGTATATTAACAGAGTTGCAATGAAACATTCACATGTACTGTGAGCTTACTGACTCGCCATGACCCAGCAAAGCCCAAAGATCCAAAACCTTGACTGGTCCCACTCAACTTCCATTCTGGATCTCCTCTGAACAACAGTCCTGAGTCCCAGGCAGCAGTTTAAAGTTTTCCCTTGAGGCCTTGCGTATAAGAGATGGGAACAGCTGTGCACAAGCCAAAATTTGGGGAGTACACACAGTCTCATATCTCTAACTTTCCAATCTTCTTTTCACCAGGTTTTAGTGGAGGGAGGACCTAAACGGAGTATTATTTCATTTTATATCCCCTGGGTTGCAACAATTGCCATGGCTCTGCTCCCCTACCCAAGACAAGTGGACTTCACTATCTAGGAGATTGAGGATATGAATGTCTACCATCATTTTAGTACATTTTAATAAGTTGCCACTCCTCAGAGGTAATGCAGCAATTGCCAGGACGCAAATCCACTGCAACACTGCGGTGGATGTTAGAGCAACCTGTCCATTTTGCACTGCAATGGACACAATCACTAACTCTATCTCTGGAAATGAAGCAGGAACCGACAGCTGAGGGGGAGCAACTTATTATATGTTATTGCAAAATATATTGCAAAATTTCAGATCACATAGGTTTTCCAATGCTGAGCAGAGAAATCCCCTTACACGTTTTGAAAATGAGGCCTAACATGTTGCTGGTTTTTGTGCAAACACAGCTTCTTCCCATTTTTGCAAAGACCTTAAAGTCAGTTTGAGCTTGCAATCAGATACATGAGCCTTTAGCTCACTATTTTTAGCACTTAATGGCAAAGCTAATAGTGCCATTAATCCACTTTGGTATATAACATTCAATTTCCACTTCAAATTGCATCTCAGTGCAAATGGTAGCTTGATTCCCGTTATCAGGTACATTCAGAAATTCATGATTAAACATATTTAATGACTTCTTATTCTCAGATTCAGCTGAAAGGTGGGAAAATCTGTAGCGGTCTTTTGAAACAGTGTGGCAACAAGGGATGGCGCATGCTGGAGTCAATATTTACAGGACTAATGCAGTCTGAGACTAACCAGATGGGGAAGACAGGACTGGAATGTAAATGGCAAAGTACTCCTATGAATTGGTTTACAAGTGGGTGCTAAAACATAAGTACCCCTCCATCAGCGGGTAACCCAGAGCCAAGCCCAGAAGGATGCTATTCCTCCAGGGTAAGCTCTCCTCCACGAATGGGAGCTCTGCCTTTGATGCTGTCCTCACCCTGGGAAGATACAACCTCCACCTGCCACTTCACAAGACAGTACCCAAGGATAGAGCTGGCAGGGAGGGACATCTGTCCAGCCTTGCAAAGATGGGAAAGTTGGAAAGACAATGTTTACAAGGCCAGTGACAGTCTGATTTCACATATGTCTTGAAATCACTATCTTGAGTGCACCCCATCAGCTCGAGAAAGCTGGCAAGAAGCAACTGGGGCTTACTGCACAAAAAAAGGCATAAATCCATAACTGCTACACTTGAATGGAGGGAATATCTTTCCCCTGCCATAGAATTAGAGGCATGGAAGAGACACTTTGTTGTTTTAAGCTATCTGCTTTGAAATACATCACTGTGAATTTAGGGAGAAACTTTGAGAGACCAATTAAGATCTTTAAAATGTTAACTGGATAACTCGGTGGGCAAGTCCCTGGCTATTTTTTCAGATTAAAATTACTGCACTGGATATTGTCCTTGTAAAGGTATCATCTGGAGTTTGAATTTGAGATTTGTTGCCTCTTGGTATTAAATTATGGGTGCATAATAATAATTCTGTGGACTCAGAATGAAACTGGAAAATATTTGTGACTTTTTGAGCTAACAAACCTGTAATAGAAACCCCAAACATTAGTATACATGACATTGTATGGCTTTGATACTAAAGTACTTACGCAAAAACATGAATCATGAAGTATACAGACATCAGTGAGCACTTTCAAAAAAATCAAACTAAGAAAATTCACTGCAGAGATATAGTGTGAGTGAATAATGTGCAAGAAAAAAATCTACCTTATGCTTGCCTGTTCATACACGATAACTGAAAATCTCCCTGGTCTTGCATAGGCTTAAAATCAGTACAACTCCAGTTAAGATCAGTTATGGTGGGCTCCTGAGAGAAAAAGCAGCTGCTGGGGGAAGGATTACTTTTGAAAGAGTAAAGAAAGGAAAGGGCACATGGAAATTTGTTTCATTTCTCCAGCAGAGATGTCTAGCTGGGCAGCTCTTCTAGTACAGGCACCCAAGGGTACATGGGCCTGCTGAAATACTGGAGACAGACCCAGCAACCCAGTAACACGCTGCGTCAGACCAACTCATCCCACAGCTCTCTGTTCACATGAACTGCCCATGAAAGTTACTAGAAGAACCTCTGTTAAAATAGGTATGATATCAGAGCAGTCCCATGTACCCAGCATTTACTCTTAGGAATAAAGGACTTTTCAGAGATTTAAGGGATTATGAGAAAGTTCAAGAGCAGTTAGGTCAGAAGGCTTTAGGCTGTTGGAGATGCTACCAAGACCAACATTAAGCATCCATTCTCATGAACTGGGCAATAGTATTTAAAAAAAAAAAAAAGAAGAAGGTTTAACTGAGGCAATTGAATTTTAAGAACTCTGTCCTTGAAACCAGTGCTGCCAGAGATGGCTTGGAAGTTGAATTCAGCTACAAATTAACTTCCAACGTAACTGGGTTAATAACCAGCTGAGCCTCTGGCCCTTCCGGCATAACCCTTCTCTGCCAGCACAACATAGCACACTTCTGCTATGAGAAAGGGTGGGGCAGGGAATCAACTTGCAAGAGCTGGTTAAGCCTTTAGGCTGACTGAGATCCTTCAGCAGAGCTAGAGGTTCATGACACACAGAGAGCACGATGTAGTGATTCACACTTGCATTTTGCTTCACTTGTGAGCAAGGAATTTAGGAACCAAAATAAACAAGCAAAACCCAAACTATTTGTGGGCAAGCAATGAAATCCCTGGGAGCTTGTCTCTGATGAAACCAATGTTGTCTAGCTAATGACAGCCTTTGGAGCACCTCAGCAACAATATCATGGGCATATTATTTGCACCCATATCCCATTTGTGTTACAGCTCACCCTCAGGGTGTTGTCTTTAACCACAAGGTCCAAAGCCCAGGTGAGCCCAGGACATCCTCAAGGGAGGCATCATCTGGACTCAGCTCAGGGCTCAGCCAGCTCATTCGAACCAGGCAAGAGGAGCTCTGGCTCTTGGCAGGAGAGTGGAAGAGGCCAGGACAGTGTATGGGCATCCTGCCTGCCCCTGAACACCTACCACCCTCAGCTGCCTGCCCCTGCTCACTCCCATGGGCAGGACCCAGCTGCTGGGAACAGGCATAAAGTTTTGCTGGATGAAAATCCCATTTTTCACGCGAATTTTAAGGCAAATCCACCCTATTCGCTCTCTGCAGAGGGCGCCAGACAGTTTCAGATCTGCTGTGGAGCCAGCGGTGGGGATGCTGCACCTGGTGTTTGCAGCTGTCAGTCAGAAAGGTGCTTGCTTTCTAATGGCCAATGCTCTGCACGGAGGATTAAGTAGGAGTTGTTTTTTCTTTCATGCATGTATAAATCCCTTAGTTCTCTTTTCCTTTCTTGCCACTGAAATAGCAAGAGATACTTGGCTGAGCTGCAACATACTGGCAACAAACCTGCACTGGCCCCAGCAGACGATAGCTGATGAGAGAACTCCCTGCTTTTAATCATCAGGAGAGCTAGAACCAGCAATGTGCTGCTGATGATTTTTTCCTTCAGAGAAAACTGTTTGATGCCTGCAAGATTTGAAGCTCACAGTCTTATAAAGGAGAAGAGCAGCCTGTGACTGACACAAAACTCACTGTAAATGCAGATTTTTATGTTTCTACTTGTAAAAGTGACTAAAGAAACATCCCGCTTGATTCCATCCCATGTGCACAGGAACAACTTCGAAGGACTTCTTTTCCTTTTTCTTTTTTTTTTTTTTCTCCCCTTCTTTTTTTTAACCTGTACTCTCTCAGGTCCGTAATCACTTGTGAATTCAACTCCTTTGCTGACAATGAATACCACACACTTTGCATTTTCATTTCAGCCTGTGCTGCTTAATGTCACTGAAGACTTCAATGACTCAATTCTGAACAACAGAAGCGGCGATGGATTTTGTGAGCAGGTCTTCATAAAAGCCGAGGTCTTCTTGACTTTAGGGATCATCAGCCTCCTGGAAAACATCCTTGTCATTCTTGCAGTGCTGAAGAATGGAAACCTACATTCTCCCATGTATTTCTTCCTTTGTAGCTTGGCTGTGGCAGATATGTTAGTGAGCATGTCAAATGCCTTGGAGACTATCATGATTGCAATCCTGAGCAACGGCTATTTGATCATTGATGACCACTTTATTCAGCATATGGACAATGTTTTTGATTCAATGATTTGTATTTCTTTGGTAGCCTCAATTTGCAACCTCTTGGTTATAGCCATTGACAGGTACATAACTATTTTCTATGCTCTCCGTTACCACAGCATCATGACTGTGAAGAAAGCTTTAACCCTGATTGTGGTCATTTGGATTGCTTGTATCATCTGTGGCATCATATTCATTGCCTACTCAGAAAGCAAAACTGTCATTGTCTGTCTCATCACCATGTTCTTTACCATGCTCTTTCTCATGGCCTCCCTTTATGTTCACATGTTCTTGTTTGCACGCCTGCATGTTAAGCGGATTGCAGCCCTCCCCGTGGATGGGGTGCCCTACCAGCATACCTGCATGAAGGGAGCTGTCACCATCACTATATTACTTGGTGTCTTCATTGTTTGCTGGGCACCTTTCTTCCTTCACCTCATTCTCATAATTTCTTGCCCAATGAATCCATACTGCGTCTGCTACACTTCACACTTTAATACCTATCTAGTCTTGATAATGTGCAACTCAGTAATTGACCCACTCATTTATGCTTTCCGGAGTCTAGAGATGAGAAAGACTTTCAAAGAAATAGTGTGTTGCTGTTACAGCATGAGTGTGGGACAGTGCATGCTGTAAACATCTGGCTTTGTGTTGAGAATACAGAGAGGATACACACAATAGGTGTATGAATATAGATATGTATCTAGATACATAGCAGCTCCACTTTAAAAGCAGTGCTTGAAGGAAGGGCAGAAAAGGAGGAAGGAAAATAAAAATAACCTTCCACTTGATGCCTTGATTTATACTTCTCAAAATAAAAACCAGATTCAGCTATATTATTTGAAATTATTTAAATAGTTATAAGAGAAGGAAATCCAGAGTGGCTTACAAAGTAGTTTAAGAGACTTACTGGAAAAATGAATCCTGAAAGGAGACACTGAAATAATATTGTCTCTACTGTTCATTTGTACCTGTTGCTTTATCTCTGTGCCACTATCAACAAGTCACTGTGTTCTAAAAGATTCCATTAGTAACCTCTATGGAAAGCTATTCACTTGCAAGACAAATCAAAACACCAACAGGTAACAGCATTGCTCTACACTTACTCCCATGCCTCCACTTTTATTAAAAGAATAGATTGACATTTATGCTACTTGCTATAAAGCAACCCAAGTAAAATCTTTGAAGGGTGAAACATTCCTCTTGTACTGAAATACTCTTTCAGCAGAAATCAGTTAAGTGAAAAGGAACAGCCACTGTATCAGTGATAGTGTGACTTAAACAGCTGCCTGATAGAAGTGACTCATATGAAGAAGGTATTTACATTACTTATTGTGATATAGGAGTATTATTTCCTTGAATTTTTAATTTTTTTTTTTTTAAACTGGAATGCATTGATCAATGTAGTATTTGGTATGTTAATAAAATAAGTCACAGAAATCTCCTTTTGATAATTGTCACCAATGAGACCCATCCCTAGAAAATTTTGAAGACTACACAGATCTGAACATAATGAATAGCTAAAACACAAAATAGTTTGAATTTAGCTTTGTGTAAAAGCTGCATGGAGTCTTTAGAGATAGCCTTCTGGCAAAGTTAGGTACCTGGAAGAAATAAGATGTGTATGGTGGATATGACTTCTACACACTGAGAAATATATGTCATGGCCCAGTCTCTTTTTACTTAAAGAGCTTTATACTGAGTTCAGTGGATGGACACACCTGCATTGGAAACAAGAAAGCAACATGCTGTTTGCAATCATTTTCAAACTCTGTGTGCAAGTTGATGGCATGTAAAGCACGCAACTTCAGCTACAACAATTTAGTCTTTGCCTCTGCTTTTTATAGGAATAAACCATGTAAGTGGCCTTCAAATAGCATACTGTAACTGAGCAAAGGCTGACGCAATTTGTATGTAATGCAACATACAGGCAGTATCACAGACAGTGCCAGACTAAGAAAAGTCTAAGCCATTCTAAAGTCTACTTAGCACCCTTCTGGTATCTCACTTTTAGGAAAGGCAGGAACCTGAAACCCTCGCGGTTTTTATTGCTTTCAAACAATAGATCTCATTTGACTTAAGAATTTTTTTTTTTTTTAATGCAGTTGCTAAGTTGCTGTTATTTCTGGGGCTTCCCTCTCTCAGTTTAGGAACAGTTATCCAGACCAGAGCTTCCCAATTTACTGTGCCTCCAGTTCTGCATTCACACTCTAGTCCTGGTACAACCCAGGCCAATGGTGTTTCACTGTTATCGGCTCCAGAACCCAGTTCTGATTGTCCGCGGAAAAGACACGTCCCACAGTTTGCAAATACTGGCCCATGTTTGTCTGCGTTTTATTCTCAGCATCCTACAACCTATGTAGGGAGCGATCTAACTTCCTAATCCTATGGAGTATATAATTTTCATGGGGCCAAGAACCATCTGTCCCTGTGCTGTAGCCACGCTCTGCCCATCAGCCTAAACCAACCTCATGCTTCCTATTTCCCTTGCCCTCTGATCGCACCCTAAATTCCCAAATCAAGTTCTCATTCCTCCCGTAATCCCATCTTCCAGACTTTCACCTTCCCAACACTCCCACTGTTCCAACACTTACCTAATCTTATAACCTTTAATTTTAAAAAAATTAAACTAAAAAACCCATCAAGGTCACTGTGGGACACATGGCAGAACAGGCACAGATGAAAATTCTCCCACGTTTCAGATAGAGACCAGAGAAAATCCCTACAACTAGCAAGTAAACTAAACCAGAATGCTTTCAGCCTTATCTGTGTCTCACAAATTACAGTTCGGCAGTACTAAGATCTGTCCTGTTAGCTCAGCCTGTCTTACTTCTGCAACACCTGATGTGGCACATCAAGATGAACTGAAACAAATCAGCATAGGAAACCACACAACTGGCCTTCTGTGGTGTGGAAAGGCTGTACCTACTTGTTGTAAAAAACCTCTACCTGTTGTCAGTATTATGTACCCTTATACTCTGGAGCATGGTTTGCCATTATATTCTGCCTCAGGTTACTGTGTATTTATCTTTTCTTGCATCTAATGTCCTACTTATTTCTCTTTTTAAAAGTGATTTTAGACGAGACTGATTCATACTGTGCTTTGCCTTTAAGCAAAATACACATCTGTTAAAAAATAAAACAATCTGAAGACGTCATTTAGAATTGTGTTTGCTTCTCTCAGAGCACTATGCCATGTCAAACCACTGTCCTGGTGATCTGGTTCACAAAACTAGAAATAGAGTCTAACACTGGGCAAAAACCTCCTAATTCTACATGCTGTCCACAGAGCTACACAAAAGTGAGCACAATAGCCAGACTTCTCCATGCAAACATGATGGAAAGAGAATCCATAAAATTCCCCAAAGATCTCTCACACTTTCTGGCACCAGTCGGTGAAGGTGCGGCTCCTCCCCACAAGTTATCCACAGAGATGGATGGTGGGTTTGTCCAGCCCCAGTTCTAGATTCCCAACTCTAACTCTACTGTGGAAATCCATGGTGCAGTCTTCTGCATGGAGCCAGGATGGTAGCCATCACAAGCCTGTCCGTGATGGGAAGGGAAAGAAAAGAAACAGTCTCCATGGGACTGAACCCCACAATAGGAGGTAGTGAATTAATACTAACAGCCACAGCTCCAAGTGTGAACTGGAAGTGAAGGGAAGAACAGAACTGCACTCTAAGGAAGTATCACTGCAATCTGTTGCTGTGGGACAGATCTTAATGCTTCACTGAGAAGGGAGTCCTGGAACTGGTGTTCAGCCATTCTCAGTCCTCAGGGACAGAGCTGAAGCTCAAGTCAGGACTTATCTGAGAGACACACAAGGACTGGAACATCAGCAGAAACCCCCCAAAACAGTATCATTTCCCAGCAGTGCACCCTATAGATGTGTACATACAGCAGAACGAAGACATCACAGCAACACTTGCTAGTACAGGGCAGCAGTCCTTAACATATGTAGTAACCAGAGCAAAATTTCTATCTGCTGAGAATCTGCCCCTGTTTGTAATTGCAGTGAAACGTGAACGCTTTCAGAGTTATTACTATTAAGCTAATGTATAACCTGTCCATAAGAAAAAAATGTTTCTTCCTTGGTAAGAGTGCTGGGCTGAACAAGATATATGCAGTTTCCCCCTAGATAGTATGAGAAATGGCAGACTGAGATAATATCCTTTTCATCTAAAGGTGCCATTTATATGGATTTATTGATTCAGTTTTTCTGCAAGAAAATCAGGCAGTTCACAAGCACTGTAGGATTCCCATTTGCTCAGAGACTTGTAAGAAAACCCTTATATATTCAGACAAATATTTGAATTCGCAGGAGAACGAGTTATCCCGCTAAGTCAACTCAACACAGCATATTCTGCAAATTACAGCCAGATTTGCTGCTTTCATATAAAATTCAGCACTATGCATATAATTTTCACATCAATAAGTGTCTCAATATTTTATAATTGAAACCATTTGTCCTAATGGATAAATAACAAAGTCCAGGCACAGAATTCTGCAGTCAAACAACGTCATCAGTAGGGCCATTAATATAAATACCTTGATTACCTCTTCACTGAAATAAGATGCTTCTATTTGCTGCAGCCTAGTTTGGGACCAGGGTTAGCTGTTTGGTTTGGTAGCTATACCTAAACCATCAAGGTGATTTTGAAGCTCACCTACAAAGGAATACTGCCTCACAACCCCTTTGCTGGGCAACCCAGCCCAATCTCAGTTCCACACCTCTGAGACAGTATGAGAGAAACCAGGTAACCTGGGCACTGAGACACCCAGCATGGGTACAGCAGATACAACAGCTGCAGAACAGCTTGTTCCTTCCTGTCTCCACCATCCAAGAGCAGAGGCAAGCTACACTCAGACCAATTGATATAAGATGATCCCTTCTGAATAAGGCATAGAAATTTGGACAGCATTCAGTGGGCTACAGGGTAGGGGCAGGAGGGCTCACAGAGCTTGTATTAGCAATCTGAAAATCAGCTCCAGATATCACTGTAAATATTGCTACCCAGTCACAACAGGGCTCTCTGGTGTTCCCTCTTCAGAAGAGCTCTGGGTACAGGCATGGATCTAACTTTTTATCACAACTATAACACAATGCCCATGTTCAGTAGGCTTTCAGGAGGAAGGCAGAGGAAAGAAACAGATTTCAAGGAACACTACAAAGACTAATAAAAATTCCTGTCCATATATATCTCTGTAAAGAACGTTCAGATGGTGCTGTTCTGCTCAGTTTTGAAGGTTAAAACTTAAAACATTAAAATACAGCCTTGTTTTTAAGTGGTTCAGTTAATAATGTACATTAAGTGGACAGAGGCATTGAGGAAGGAAGATAAAGCAGATTCTTAAGGCCAGAGCTACAGGCGAAACCCATTTGCACGGGGGAAGCTCACTACACTGGGAGCAGCACAGCATCACAGCTCTTTCCTAGGCTGCCATGTAATGGGTCACAGCTCAAGTCAGACTTTACACTGATGAATAAAAATAAGCTGTATCAGATTCGCTCCAAAGAGAAAAACATAGCTTTTGATGCTTTAAATCTGCTTGGAAAACAAGCATTTCTTATTCTTCTTGTTTTAAATTAATTTTTCCAGAAATAACAAGCATAGGGAAGCTTGCTCCAAATCCACATTTCATAGCCATCCACCACCTTATCATCATCAAAGTCACTATGTATTTCAAAAACAATTTAAATTGTGGCACAGGACTATGCTCATTCATCACTCTCATAATATACACCTGTTAGTGTCATCCTAAAATCACTGGACCTTGCTACTGGCACCAGAGCTGATTTGAGCAAAAGGTATATTTCCATCATACTCAGTGCTATGCAAAGTAGCCCTAAACCTGCCAGATATGGGGAGGCTTGTATATCACAGGTCAGTTAGAAATGTCTCTGAAACAGAAACTGTAAAAACTGGAACCACAGCAAATTTGGTGTTTGTGCAATGCTGTATTGGTCAATGGGGCAGAAGTCCAGAAGTATATACTTTATCAGGAAGACTTGAACCAGGACTTTTAAGAGTCATGATAAATTTATATAATATTCACATCATTCTGAAAACACTAATGACAAAAGTAGATCTACTCACTATTCTTACTCATTTATATGACTCTGCGCCAGAAGAGGACATACCTCTTTGTTCTGTGATGGTGATAGAAATCTATTTATTATCTGTTATTTTGCTGGTATGAACATTCATAGTGCCACAGCTAAGTATCTGCCCTAAGCAGTTATAAATTTCCAAGGGTTTTTTTGTCTTGTTTTACACTTTTCATTGTTTATGAAAAAACACACAGATTTCATTTGAGGCTATTCCTCTCTTGTGATTACAAACAAAGAAGGCACTGCTGAAGTGAGATTTACTTAGAAAATCCATAAACCCATGATTCTACCACTCAGACTGCCTCCATTAGTAATAAACACAGTCAGTATTCACCTTCGAGCCTAACAGATGCAATTTTGGGTTGTTCTATACCTATTACTGATTTAAGGTCAGAAACGAACATTCTAGAAAAAAATTAAAATATATAGTCCTCATTCACTCTAACGGGTATAATAAGCAGCACGACACTTTCAACACATTACTAATACAATCACTAAAATTGTAAGGACACACATGGGGAGTAAGATGCAACCAAACTACAAAGCCAGAGGCCAAACATAATGGATTTGAGACTACTCTGTATTAACATAAATATTGTAACCAGGTATTAATTGATATAACAATGAATATAGTTTAAATTAACAGGATGAAGGCTTGTATTTTTAAAATAAACACCCATACTGAATCAGAAACACTTCCAGCTATTCAAAATTACTAACTTAACTTGAATTAACATTTAAGCACAAGTAAACCTACAGACATCCTGAAAAATCAACATTTCTTTAGACTTACATATTCACAGAGGTACAAGAAACTGTAGGTGAAGCAGAACAACTGCAGACCTCCTGCCTATATGCACCTGCTATTACACATGTTCCTATTCAAGCTTGCTCACTCAACACAGTCCCATTTTATACAAGCAGTTGGGTAGCAACTGCAGTGCCTCTTCACCTTCAAAAGCTGTGCTACTAAAACAACTTACCCCAAAGGGACCATTTTACTGAGTGAGTTGATAATCAAAGCAGTGAAAAGGTGCAGCTGGGAAAATCAGTCTAAACAAGTATTTCCTGTGATGAGAAAAGGCAGTGAGGGTCTATTAGCACTCATTTCATTAGGGGTTCATATTACACCTTAACAGAGTTCTGCATGAGTGTTGGTGAGTATGACTTAACGCTGCTCGAGTGCACGCTGAGAAAAGGATCCAAGTGTGATTCAAAATAAGTGCATTAAGAAGCAGAGTACTTCCTCTGCCATTAGCATACAGCTGTGAGAGTCATCTCAGTACTCTTCACCTCTACGTGTGTTTAACTCTTTTTCTCTTTTTATAATACCTTATTGAATGGTGGTGCGTATTCCCAAAGGCTAATTTGCAGGCAAGGAAGTTGACTCTTTTACTCACTGTCTAGAAAAGTCAAATTCGGCCACTGCTTCACCATATCTATGCCAGGAAGAACTTTCTTCTTCAGCTACAGAGGGAGCTGACAAGGACTGCTAAAACTTAGCATGTTAAATGTTTTTACCTAATTGCTAGTTTTGTCAAGGTAAGTGGTCACGCTAAATTCTATATTCAGGAAAAAATAGAGGAGCAAGATTATTTGAAATAACTTGCTTAGGGAACTAAGGAGTCTTTTTATCTCTACCTCAGTGAAAGACAGTGAATTTTTATCCAACCTTGTAGACCTTGACCTTCCCAAATTTGAAATGAAATAGTGAAAAATTTACAAAGTTGCATTTTTATGAAATGTGTATACGATGGAAAGGGTCAGGCAGAGGCATCTCTATCCCTGCCAGTTATGCCATCACCTCTGAGATCATAGAGAAAATCTGGTTCCGGGATTGCCCAAATGCTGGGAGACCTGGAGCTATAGCACTGCCAGCAGGCAGGAGGCCCAACATGCAATGAGATAATTCCATGAGTCATAGCAATTCAGATTTCCATCACCACCAGGATCAACACACCTAAGAAAATATTAGGCAAAAAAGAGGGGCAAGAGAAAGCTGGATGCAAAATTAAAGTCTGAACAGCTATGCAAAATAGCTACTAGAGGCATGTAGTGACATTCGAGATATGGGAGAGGACAAGATTGGAGAATCGATATCTTTGGTGCATATCAGCAGATAAGAACCATTAACTGTGAAATCAATAGTCTGCAGCTAATTAGTACAGACTTCATCTGTATCACTGTTGCTGTCTTATTTCACAAAGCCAACATGTTACTCCTGTCTTCAGCCTTTAAGAACAAAGCACCTCTTCACAAAACACTTGTCTCAAAATGAGGCTGAACTTATTCTTCATTTTGGCAAAACACCAGACCAATCCTTGTGGCCTTTTATTGCCTGCATTTTCATTGCAGTCAATTACGTGATACCTGTGAAAAGATTTGCCTTTAGTAATCTTAAAATTGTACAGCATGTACTTGGAAATGTGCTCTAAATCAAGGACTCGTAATTTAAAGTTCTTAAGTGGTATATGGACAGTAAATAAAGATAATCTTTTGGTTTTAGATTTCTCTGCATGAAAGAGATTTGGGTACACTTGGGAGTTCAAAACTTCTGGTAAAACAAATCAGGAGGCAGCCCAAAGATGAGGCATGCAGTAAACTTATCTTCATACATAAGAAAGCAATTAACAGGTTTGCATATACAACTTGATGTACAAAAATTAAACCAAACACTGTACTACTGCCATAATAAAGTGTATTGCATTATATTTTTATGTTTATGTAATAGACCATCTATTTAATCAGAAAGGCATGTTATATAACACAAAGGTTGATCTTTAACATATAAAGATGCTCCTAAACTTAAAAGAAAATGTTGTTATGTAGACTCTGTTACTTATTTCCCAGGTTTGCACCCAGGTATGAGGTGGGGGGCCTTAGTTCTTGCCTTTGTGACTATACAGCTTTTCATTTCTTTCTGAAGAAAGATTACACAAGAATGTGTAATCAGTAGGTGTGATCATGTATTCCACAAAAGCTATCACAGGCACCATTAACCACCTTCATAACCCTCATTCAAGAAACCAGCTATCACAACTCTAGTACAATTACAGTAATGAAAAGCATTTGCACAGAGTTATGAAAGTCTAAAGCTTAAACAAGCTTTAAAGGGTATTAATCATCCAATTTTTCTAAGAGATCATGGGCAAAGTAAATCAACATATGATTTAATTTATGGTGATGAGCCATGTAAATTGCATGAAGTTGGGGGGATGCAAAGAAGAAAATTTGGGTATGCCTGGCACAAGCTTTTGAATGTCCAAACAGATTGGATATATGTTAATAAATTATATTTTTGGCGGGGGGGGAGGTATTTGGGGTTTGTTGTTGTTGATTATTTTGATTCACATGCAAGAACTGTTTAGCCTAGAAAAAGACTGGGGTTTTTAAAAAAAGGTATTCCCCAACCAGGTTGGTCCTGGCATTTTTCATTCAGGAGCCAGAGCATACCACTTAGATAGTATTGGGACAAGGCCAGAGGTCTTCCCATTTTAAACAGATACCCATGAGCCCAGCCTGTTTCTTCTGAAAGACACAAGTGTTTTTCTCACTACCAAAATCGTGAAAGCAGGTGCTATTTAAAAGCACAAAATAAGGGAGAATACCAACTCCTGCATCATGCAACGACCTGAACATTCAGTTCCAGGGGAGGAGAATAGCAAAGAGGGGCAGAGTGTCCATCAGCAGACACCAAAGCAGTCTTAAAACGATTTTTTTAAGCAGAATCAACTAAAATTCTCTAAAATCAACTTTCCTGTCTCAAGTTTGTTTAAGCTTATGGGGACACCACGCTGCT
This sequence comes from Fulmarus glacialis, assembly GCF_000690835.1. Classification (NCBI taxonomy): domain Eukaryota; kingdom Metazoa; phylum Chordata; class Aves; order Procellariiformes; family Procellariidae; genus Fulmarus; species Fulmarus glacialis. The sequence continues at coordinate 30,014 of NW_009197842.1, read as the reverse complement.
CCCTGTGACATCTATTGCAGCAGGCAGTCACAAACAAAATCTGACTAGAAGATGCTCTTTTGGTCATTTGAATTCAGTGTC